>NW_027423687.1:295980-355990 GCF_048934315.1 Petromyzon marinus | reverse complement strand
CACCTACTACCGACCCCCACCCCCTCACCCCTACCACTCACTCACCCTCCCCACTCACCCCTACCACTCACTCACCCTACTACTCACCCTACCACTCACTCACCGACCCACTCACACACCCTACCACTCACTCACCCTACCACTCACTCATCCTACCTACATCACCCTACCACTACCCCCTACCACTCACTCACCCCTACCACTCACCCCCCTACCACTCACTCACCCTACCACTCACCCACCCTACACTCACCACCCTACCACTCACTCGCCCTACCACTCACTCACCCTACCACTCACCCTACCACCACTCACTCACCCTACCACTCACTCACCCTACCACTCACTCACCCTACCACCACTCACTCACCCTACCACTCACCCTACCACTCACTCACCCTACCACTCACCCTCCACTCACTCTACCACTCACTCACTCACCCTATCACTCACTCACCCTACCACTCACTCTACCACTCACCCTACCACTACTCACTCACCCACCACTCACCCAACTACTACTCACTCACCCTAACACACTCACCCTACCACTCACTCTACCACTCACTCACCTTACCACTCACTCACCCTACCACTCACCCTTCCACTCACTCACCCTACCACTCACCCTACCACTCACACTACCACTCACCCTACCACTCACTCTACCACTCACTCACCCTACCACTCACCCTACCACTCACTCTACCACCCACCCTACCACTCACTCACCCTACCACTCACTCTACCACTCACTGACCCTACTACTCAACCTACCACTCACTCTACCACTCACTCACCCTACCACTCACTCTACCACTCACTCACCCTACCACTCACTCACCCTACCACTCACCCTACACTCACTCTACCACTCACCCTACCACTAATCACTTACCCTACCACTCACCCTACCACTCACCCTACCACCCCCCTACCACTCACTCACCCTACCACTCACCCTACCACTCACTCTACCACCCACCCTACCATCTCTCCCCCCCCCCCATCTCTCTCTCCCCCCCCCATCTCTGCAGTTAACCAATCAGAACTCACCGTTTTCAAGAAACTCGAACGCCATTGGCTCATCCTGCTGATCCGGTGTGTAGCGGTAAGCATGGATAAGTTCTGGATTCTGATTGGCCCTTGGTGAAATATGGTGGGTGGAGTTATTGAACGAGGGCGTCTTCTGATTGGCTCTGCTTCTCAGGTGGGCGGGGCTCCGGGGTGGTGGTGTCTTTTGATTGGCCCTGTTCTGCGTGTGAGCAGGGCTAGGAGCGGGGCTAGGGAACGTGGGCGTTCTCTGATTGGCCCGGTCGTACAAATGGGCAGGGCTGGCAGCGGGACTTCGATGAGGTGGCGTCCTCTGATTGGCCCGGTTCTGCGGGTGGGCGGGGCTAGGTGCGGGACTAGGGAAGGTAGGCGTCCTCTGATTGGCCCTGTCGTATAGATGGGCGGGGCTCGAAAAATGAGAGCATTCTCTGATTGGTCCGGGGGTACGGATGGACAGGGCTGGGGGCGGGGCTGGGGAAACTAGGCGTCCTCTGATTGGCCCGGTCGTAGATATGGGTTGGGCTGGGGGCAGAACTAGGAAAGGTAGGCGTTCTCTGATTGGCCATGTCATACGAATGGGCGGGGCTGGAGGCAGGGCTCCGAGGCGGCAGGGGCAGGGGCGTCTTCTGATTGGCCCGCTCGATCGAGGGCGTGGCACAGCGGCTCGGGCTGCGCTCCGATTGGCCGAGGCTCTCGCCCAACGGGGGGTCATCCGAGTCGGGGTCATCGTCGGCGAATCGTACCTGGAGCGGGGTCTGCGATCGATACGGACAGAGATTATGCAAATTAGACACAATTCGGATGCAAAAAAATATGGAAATGAGAAGCTCATTAACTTAGATCGCACCCTGACCGGGGTGGAAGAGTAGGCCAAAGTCCACTCTACGTGACTCCCGCAGCCGCTAGAGGCCGCTATTTTACTGGTAGGAACCTCATGGTTACACAATCAGCCCACAGGGGATTATTGTGTCTGTCCGCTTCGTCCTGCATCCAAAAATGGGAGGGGTGGGGCTGGGTGTTGAGGGGCTGGTCACCCCGTGGTGCCCTTATTAAACTCAACGTTTAACCTACTCACGCCGGCTTGTGCCCGCCCCTCACAGTCGGGCATATTTGCGGAATACACCACGTGGTGGTGCCGCGTTGTTGACCCTGGCCATTGACCGAGCAACCCAACGTTCCTACCAGCTCCCTCCGCGGGAGAATGTGTTCTCGAATTAAATGAGCGGACAATAACACGTCCCAGTATATGCAGCTCAAAGCAAGGACTCCTCTAATTACGAACGAGTGAGGTTCCAGAGGTCTGTGTTCGTAAGTCCAGGTGTTCGTTAGTCCCAACTTTACTCCCTGTCGATTACAAACCACGGAGAAAGGTGTGCACACTAAACAAGGGGAGTGGCTTTAAAATTTGTAGAATCTACAGTAGGTGTAGATGCCATTGGTTCTTCACGTTATGCAGATGTAGATGCCACTGGTTCTTCACGTTCTGTAGATGTAGATGCCACTGGTTCTTCATGTTCTGTAGATGTAGATGCTACTGGTTCTTCACGTTCTGTAGATGTAGATGCCACTGGTTCTTCACGTTCTACAGATGTAGATGCCACTGGTTCTTCACGTTCTGCAGATGTAGATGCCACTGGTTCTTCACGTTCTACAGATGTAGATGCCACTGGTTCTTCACGTTCTGTAGATGTAGATGCCACTGGTTCTTCATGTTCTGTAGATGTAGATGCCACTGGTTCTTCACGTTCTGCAGATGTAGATGCCACTGGTTCTTCACGTTCCACAGATGTAGATGCCACTGGTTCTTCATGTTCTGTAGATGTAGATGCCACTGGTTCTTCACGTTCTGTAGATGTAGATGCCACTGGTTCTTCATGTTCTGTAGATGTAGATGCCACTGGTTCTTCACGTTCTGCAGATGTAGATGCCACTGGTTCTTCACGTTCCACAGATGTAGATGCCACTGGTTCTTCACGTTCTGTAGATGTAGATGCCACTGGTTCTTCATGTTCTGTAGATGTAGATGCCACTGGTTCTTCACGTTCTACAGATGTAGATGCCACTGGTTCTTCATGTTCTGTAGATGTAGATGCCACTGGTTCTTCACGTTCTGTAGATGTAGATGCCACTGGTTCTTCACGTTCTACAGATGTAGATGCCGCTGGTTCTTCACGTTCTGTAGATGTAGATGCCACTGGTTCTTCACGTTCTGCAGATGTAGATGCCACTGATTCTTCATGTTCTGCAGATGTAGAGGCCACTGGTTGATGGTGGTGTTGATGGTGGTGTTGATGGTAGTGATGATGGTGGTGATGGTGTTGATGGTGTTGATGGTGTCACTGGGAATGACGTGTGAGTCGTGTGTGCTGGTGCGAAGGTTGTGGTGGTGATGTAAGATTATAAACGAGCCTCTGTGGCTGATGACACACGCCACGTGTATGCATGAGATTGTGTGTACACGTGTGTGTGTGTATGTGTGTGCACGTGTGTGTCTGTATGTGTGGAGCAAAACGTACCCCCTACCTCCTCGGGAACGCTGTGGTGAGCTGTGCCATGGGGGGAGGGCCAATTCAGATTTGCCATTCCCCTCATGGCGTTTGCAGCCACCGCAGCGGCGAAAAGGGGCTCTGGACGGGTGCGAGGGGCTGGTAACACCTCCAACCTAACTACCACTCAACTACGTGGAAAAAAAAATCCAACAAAGACTTGTGCCAGAGGCCCCGGGAGGGACAGGCGTCTATGACGTCTCCTGGCCAAACCCCATTTGGCGGAGCCAGGAGACTGAATCCTTACCCTCGGGGTTCCTCGAGAAACAGCAAAAAGCCACTGCGAGTGGCCATGTGGAACGCTCACTGCGGAGGAGAGGCTGTCACTCCTATGTCAGGAGCTAGACCGGTACCGCCTGGAACTCTGTGGCATTCAAGATGTCCGGTGTACCGGATCTTGCTCCAGTGACCGTGAGGGGTTGACAGTCCTCTACTCGGGGCAGGAGATTGCTAAACAACAGGGAGTGGCTCTTCTTCTGAACAAAATAATGAAGGGGGCGTGGGAGCGTGGCGGTGAGGTGTGGGAAGCTGTAAGCCCCAGGCTACTTAGGGCTCGCCTTCCCATCAACCGGAGGCGAGGAGTGGTGGTCGTGGAGGGATGCAGGCAAGGCCGATGAGTCAGATGGCTTCTATGACCTCCCGTCACAGGTGCTGGCTAAAGTAGCCCCTCGGGATAGAGTCATCTTGTTGGGTGACTTTAATGCCCGAATTGGTCATGATGCTGGCACCTGGTCTGGAGTGATTGGAGGGCATGGGCCAGATCAGCTTAATAACAACGGTAGGAGGCTGCTAGACTTCTGTGCTGCCCATGGGCTTGTAATTATCAACACGCTGTTCTGATATCAGCACATCCACACAGCATCATGTATGCACGCTGGGTCCAAGCAAGAACGTCTGCTGGACTACATAGTGATGGAACGGTGGATGCTGGCCCATGTCCTTGACACCAGGACCTACCGTGGAGCTGATCTGCCCACTGACTTGTCATTTGTAAGATGTGCCTACAATTTTTCCTCTCCAGTGGTGAGTGTCCTTCTAGGATACCATTCAAACCCACAGTAGCCTGGTCCCAGCTAGCTGATGAAAGTTGCAAGCCAGAATGTCATCATCACATACAGCTGGGGTTGGCATTGTCCCCACCTCCCCCTCCTCCTTATGCCAAGGGGAATGGGCGAGGTTTAGGACTGTGGCTAATTTAGTTGCAGTGGCTGCTTTGGGTACACGGTGTAAGCCTTCGCAGAGACCCTGGCTGACGGAGGAGGTGTTCCGGCAGGCTGAGAAATAGCGACAGGCCCACTCCCACCGTCTACAGCACCCCACGTCAGAGAATGAGGAGGCTTACCGCAGCCTTCGCTCAGAGGTTCGGAGAGCCGTGCGGCGCTGCAAGGATGAGTGGTGGTCGCGGGTTGCTGAGGTGGAGTCCTCCTAAGTAGCTCGCGATCACAAATCACTCTTTCATTCCATCAAAAAAGTAATGTGCAGTGCCACACCTATCACCATTCGTAGAAAGGTGAACCAATCTCCGACCAACAGGAACAGGTTTGCAGATTTGTTGAGCATTCCTGTGTGGTCTTGGGGGGAGGGGAAATCTCTCAACCCGGAAAACATCACGGGGCAAAGTGGCGATGACCCTTCTGAGGCTGCGATGCCTCAAATATAGTAAGAAGTCACCCCCTGTGAGTGGCTGGCTAAAGTGCCATCTCTTGAGGAAGCATTGAAAGCATTCTTACACCAGAAAAAGCGCTGGGAAGAGGTGATCTCCCAAGCGAAATGCTGAGGGAAGGTGGCGTTTGTATGCAGACTGCCGTACATGACATCATAACGACAGTCAGGACCACTGCACAGGTTCCGCAGGATTGTAAGGATGCCCTGGTGGTCCCCCTCTTTAAGAAGGGGGACCGCACAGGCTGTAACAACTACAGGGGCATCTCACTCCTCAGTGTGCCGGGAAAGGTCCTGGCAAGGATTATTCAACATCGCCTCGCCAGGCACGCTGAGGAGAGGCTTGTGGAGCCCCATTGTGGTTTAAGGCCAAGGCGGTCCTGCACAGATGCCATATTTTCTGTCCTTTTGCTACAGCAGAGGTGCAGGGAATTCCAACAGGACCTACAACTCTGCTTTATTGACCCGTTCAAGGCCTATGTTGTTTGTGGCGAGCGGTGACGCAGTGGTTAGAGCACTGCACTACGATCCCATCGACCCGGGTTTGAATCCCGGCGGTCAACACCAGTGATAGCAATTGTCTGAACCGGTCCTGGGCCTCCCCTAGGTCGACTTAGCCTCAAATTGGTACCTGGTGCGATGTGCAGTAAACATCGCCACTTGGGGTGCTGGCTATCCATCCCCTCGTGTACCGCAGCAGTGCTCGCTAACAGCACTTGCCCCAACAGTTTTTACAGGCTACACGGGGGATCTTTGTCTTTGTATGTGGTAGCTAACAGCACTTGCCCCAACAGTCTGTTACAGGCTACACGGGGGATCTTTGTCTTTGTGGGTGCTGCTCGCTAACAGCACTTGCCCCAACACTCTGTTACAGGCTACACGGGGGATCTTTGTCTTTGTAGGTGCTGCTCGCTAACAGCACTTGCCCCAACACTCTGTTACAGGCTACACGGGGGATCTTTGTCTTTGTAGGTGCTGCTCGCTAACAGCACTTGCCCCAACACTCTGTTACAGGCTACACGGGGGATCTTTGTCTTTGTGGGTGCTACTCGCGAACAGCACTTGCCCCAACAGTCTGTTACAGGCTACACGGGGGATCTTTGTCTTTGTAGGTGCTGCTAGCTAACAGCACTTGCCCCAACAGTCTGTTACAGGCTACACGGGGGATCTTTGTCTTTGTAGGTGCTGCTAGCTAACAGCACTTGCCCCAACAGTCTGTTACAGGCTACACGGGGGATCTTTGTCTTTGTATGTGCTAGCTAACAGCACTTGCCCCAACAGTCTGTTACCGGCTACACGGGGGATCTTTGTCTTTGTGGGTGCTACTTACTAACAGCACTTGCCCCAACAGTCTGTTACAGGCTACACGGGGGATCTTTGTCTTTGTGGGTGCTGCTCGCTAACAGCACTTGCCCCAACAGTCTGTTACAGGCTACACGGGGGATCTTTGTCTTTGTGGGTGCTGCTAGCTAACAGCACTTGCCCCAACACTCTGTTACAGGCTACATGGGGGATCTTTGTTTTTCTAGGTGCTGCTAGCTAACAGCACTTGCCCCAACACTCTGTTACAGGCTACATGGGGGATCTTTGTCTTTGTGGGTGCTACTGACTAACAACACTTGCCCCAACAGTCTGTTACAGGCTACACGGGGGATCTTTGTCTTTGTGGGTGCTGCTCGCTAACAGCACTTGCCCCAACAGTCTGTTACAGGCTACATGGGGGATCTTTGTCTTTGTAGGTGCTGCTCGCTAACAGCACTTGCCCCAACAGTCTGTTACAGGCTACACGGGGGATCTTTGTCTTTGTGGGTGCTGCTCGCTAACAACACTTGCCCCAACACTCTGTTACAGGCTACACGGGGGATCTTTGTCTTTGTGGGTACTGCTCGCTAACGGCACTTGCCCCAACAGTCTGTTACAGGCTACACGGGGAATCTTTGTCTTTGTAGGTGCTAGCTAACAGCACTTGCCCCAATACTCTGTTACAGGCTACACGGGGGATCTTTGTCTTTGTAGGTGCTGCTCGCTAACAGCACTTGCCCCAACACTCTGTTACAGGCTACACGGGGGATCTTTGTCTTTGTAGGTGCTGCTCGCTAACAGCACTTGCCCCTACAGTCTGTTACAAGCTACACGGGGGATCTTTGTCTTTGTGGGTGACACGTGGCTAAGCGACTCATATCACCATGACACGTGACCCCCACTCCCCCTCCCCCCACGTGACTCCCCCTCCCCCCACGTGACTCCCCCTCGCCCTCCCCCCCCCTCCCCCGCCCCTCCTCACCTGTCGCCCCTTCTGACGGAGGCTCGATCTCAGATCCCCGCGGCTCAGGCCGGGACTACTTCCGGCACGTTGGGCGGAGCCAGCCGCAGCCACGCCCCCGTATCCCTCCGCCGCCGCCGCCGCCGTCGCCGCCGCCGCCGCGGACACGAAGGTGTTGTCCGCCGGGAGCCGCCGCACGGCGCTGCCCTTCGTCGCGGCGGCGGGCAGCGCCGGGGTCAGCGCCGGGGTCAGCGCCGGGGTCAGCGCCGGGGTCAGCGCCGGGGTCAGCGCCGGGGTCAGCGCCGTGTACAGCAGGGCACGGGCCGGGCAGTCCACCCCGGCCGGACCTGCGGGTTCAACGTCGAGAGCATTGTGATGAATGTGGTGGTGGTGGTGGTGGTGGTGGTAGGGGGAGCGGTGGCTGGGTCATGTCGCCCGCATGCCCAGCCACCGCATGCCGAAACAGCTTTTGTTCGGGTCGGATCGTGGGGGCTAAACGGGCGCGGCACGGGGCTAGAGAAGAGATGGAGTGACGTGGTACGGGAGGACGTGGAGCTGAGTGAACTTGCCGACGACCGGTACCAGCGGTGTCAAGATCGGCCTCTGTGGAGGAGGCTCGTGAAGGATGCTACTGGGCAGTTGGAGGCAGTCGCCCTCCAACAACAACGGAGGGCGGAGGAGCGACGCTCACAACAACGAGCGGAGCGCCGGGTGGCTAAAGCACAGCGGGTTGGCACAGTAGAGGGCACAGGTGGTGCATCAGCCCGTCATCTCAGTCAGTTGACCCGTGGTACCTGGGTCTGCCCCGTGACCTCCTGCCAGTGGGCGTTCGACACTTCACGTGGCCTCAGCGTGCACATAGCCTGGCACAAGCGTCGTGGTGACGTCACCGCCACTCAGTGGCGAATGGCGGTTGTTGTTGTTGTTGTTGGTGGCACAGCGGTTGGCGCCGTGGTGGGCTCAGAAGCCGACAGAGAGAGAGAGCCAAATTCGATTCCCCAACTCGGGACCCTGCCGGAATTGACGGCGATTATCCGAACCGACACCGGGTCGACTCAGCCCGAAACGAGCGTCCGGCGCGATGCGTGAAAACATCGCCACTGGGGGAGACAAAGACGGCCGGGCGTGGCGCTGGCCACCCCCCCCCCCCCCCTCGTGTGGCCTGCCGGCCTTCGTAGGCGCTCGCTCGCTCGCCGCTCGCCACTAGCGGCGCTTGCCCCATCAGCCCCGCCAGAGGCTGTCCACGCTCACCTCCAATCACGGAGCCGGGCAGAGTTCCAAGCCGCCGCCCGCCGGCCCTGCCGATGGGGCAAGGGGGGGCAGGGGGGCCCCCCCCGCCCCGCTCCGGACCCCCTCCTCCTCCCGCCACGTCCACCAACGCAGCGGCAGCCATCGTCGTCGACATCCTCCTCCTCCTCCTCCTCTTCGCGTCCTCGTCCTCGTCATCATCGTCGTCGTCATCGTCTCTGAGCTCTCGCTTCAGGGTCCCCATCGCAATCTCCTGGCGCCCGCCCTCCCCCCTCCTCCTCCTCCTCCACCTCCTCCTCCTCTCCCCCCTCCGCGTCACCGATGCCGCCGCTGCCCTCCGCTTCCCCCGGCTGCTGCCCTTCTTGCTGCCACGGGCGAACCACAGGGCGTTCCCGCACTCCAAATACCCGCCGCTCGCCTCCTCCGACTCCTCCTCCTCCTCCTCCTCCGAAGCCTCGTCCGCCCCTAGGTCGGCTCCGACGGAAACGCCCGACCGCCGAAAATCGCCGCCGTCGGCGACGTCGCCGCCGAAATGGAACCACTCCGGCCGGTCCCGCAGCTCGCACTGTAGACTCCTGCAAATCCGCCGCTGCTGCTGCTGCTGCTGCTGCTGACGATGACGACGACGATGATGGACGACGACGTCGTCATCGTCGTCGTCGTCGCCGCCGTCGCCGCCAGCACCGCCCCGGAGGTGGTGACAGCAGCGCTGGCGGCCGCCGCCGCCGCCGCCGCGGTCAGCCAGCCGGGCCTCCGCCGCTCCCGGCTTGCCGCTGCGGCGGTGGAGGCGGTGGTGGTGGCGGTAGCAAGCGGCGACCAGCCCTGCGCACAGCGCCAGCAGCGCCAGGGCGGTGCCACCGGCCACGGCCAGCGTGACCGTCCGTCGGTTCAGCTCCGCAACCTCCTCCTGCTGCTCCTCCAGGATCCCGAAGGTGCTGATGAGGTCGCCTTGTGGGTGTGCCTGGATCTGTGGGAGGGAGGGGCGGGGGGGTAGGGGGGCACAGGGGGCATGGGGCCGGGGGGGGGGGTGCACTCAGTCACCCACTCAGACAACCGCTCAGTCACCCACGCAGTCACCACTCAGTCACCCACTCAGTCACCACTCAGTCACCCACTCAGTCAACCGCTCAGTCACCCACGCAGTCACCGCTCAATCACCCACTCAGACAACCACTCAGTCACCCACTCAGTCAACCGCT
The DNA here is from genome assembly GCF_048934315.1 of Petromyzon marinus. Taxonomy (NCBI): domain Eukaryota; kingdom Metazoa; phylum Chordata; class Hyperoartia; order Petromyzontiformes; family Petromyzontidae; genus Petromyzon; species Petromyzon marinus. The sequence goes on along the minus strand of NW_027423687.1, from coordinate 346,019 downwards.
CAGTCACCCACGCAGTCACCGCTCAATCACCCACTCAGACAACCACTCAGTCACCCACTCAGACAACCGCTCAGTCACCCACTCAGACAACCACTCAGTCACCCACTCAGTCACCGCTCAGTCACCCACTCAGACAACCACTCAGTCACCCACGCAGTCACCACTCAATCACCCAATCAAACAACCTCTCAGTCACCCACTCAGACAACCAACTCCCTCAACCACCCAGCAACTCACTCAGCCAACCAACTCCCTCAACCACCCACTCAGCCACTCACTAAGCCACCTGGTCAGCCACCCACTCAGCCACCCACTCACCCATCAGTACTACCTCTTCTCTAGCCCGTGCCGCTCCGTCACAAACTAAGTCACCACCTACTCAGCCACCAACTCAGCCACCCAATCAGCCACTCACTCGGCAACGAACTCGGCCACCCACTCAGCCACTCACTCAGCCAACCAATCAGTCATCCACTCTTTTGTTCAGCCACGCCCTGTTGTTTGGCAGTCTCCTGCCCCAAGTGGAGGACTGTCCACCTATCATGGCGGCAGGAGCCAGAGCCGTTCCACCGGACCCCCTGAATGCTGCAGAGATCCAGGCAGTACCGGTCCAGCTCCTGACAGAGGAACGGCAGCCTCTCCTCCGCAGTGAGAATTCGACAATTGAACGTGGCCACCCACAGTTACTTTTTGTTGCTTCCTGGCTCCACCAAATGGGGTTTGGCAAGGAGATGTCATAGACGCCTGTCCCCCCCGGGGCCTCCGACGCAAGCTTAGTAAGAAAAAATTCCCACGTGGTTGAGTGGAAGTAAGGCTGAAGGTGGAGGCGTTACCAGCCCCTTGCACCCATCCAGAGCCCCCATTTGGCCGCTGCAATGGCTGCGATGAAACAAGAAGAGACCAGCCGATTGGAATTGGCCGGTTTCCCCCCCCCCCGCCCCCCCATCCATGGCGTTGCTCAAAGACCTAAACGCCCCGGGGGGGAATATTTTCCGGATATTCGAGGCTCAAGCCAAATCCCCGCAAGGGAGGGAGGAGGGACGCCGTGAGGGCGACGGTTGCGGGCCGAGAACTCCAACGACCACGCGCCCAGCCTGAGCCTCCTGCTGACACACGGCCACCGACCCCGGCGTTCCTGTGGCTCTTCAGCGCCGCCGGGACCCACGTGGCGCACGTGAGCGGTGCCTCTACCATCGCCGCCACCACAATCACCACCACCACCACCAACCCTCCCGCACCCCCGTCTTGTCAGGGAAGTCACTCGCTCTCTCACTCTTCACGTTCTGTAGATGCCACTGGTTCATCACGTTCTGTAGATGTAGATGCCACTGGTTCTTCACGTTCTCTAGATATAGATGCCACTGGTTCTTCACGTTCTACAGATGTAGATGCCACTGGTTCTTCACGTTCTACAGATATAGATGCCACTGGTTCTTCACGTTCTGTAGATGCCACTGGTTCTTCAAGTTCTGCAGATGTAGATGCCACTGGTTATTCACGTTCGGCAGATGTAGATGCCACTGGTTCTTCACGTTCTACAGATGTAGATGCCACTGGTTCTTCAAGTTCTGCAGATGTAGATGTCACTGGTTCTTCACGTTCTGCAGATGCCACTGGTTCTTCACGTTCTGCAGATGTAGATGCCACTGGTTCTTCACGTTCTACAGATGTCGATGCCACTGGTTCTTCACGTTCTGTATATGCCACTGGTTCTTCAAGTTCTGCAGATGTAGATGCCACTGGTTCTTCACGTTCGGCAGATGTAGATGAGACTGGTTCTTCAAGTTCTGCAGATGTAGATGCCACTGGTTCTTCATGTTCTGTAGATGTACATGCCACTGGTTCTTCACGTTCAGTAGCTGTAGATGCCACTGGTTCTTCACGTTCTGTAGATGTAGATGCTACTGGTTCTTCACGTTCTGCAGATGTAGATGCCACTGGTTCTTCACGTTCTGCAGATGTAGATGCCACTGGTTCTTCACGTTCTACAGATGTAGATGCCACTGGTTCTTCACGTTCTGTAGATGTAGATGCCACTGGTTCTTCACGTTCTGTAGATGTAGATTCCACTGGTTCTTCACGTTCTGCAGATGTAGATGCCACTGGTTCTTCACGTTCTGCAGATGTAGATGCCACTGGTTCTTCACGTTCTGCAGATGTAGATGCCACAGGTTCTTCATGTTCGGCAGATGTAGATGCCACTGGTTCTTCACGTTCGGCAGATGTAGATGCCACTGGTTCTTCAAGTTCTGCAGATGTAGATGCCACTGGTTCTTCACGTTCTACAGATGTCGATGCCACTGGTTCTTCACGTTCTGTAGATGCCACTGGTTCTTCAAGTTCTGCAGATGTAGATGCCACTGCTTCTTCACGTTCGGCAGATGTAGATGCCACTGGTTCTTCAAGTTCTGCAGATGTAGATGCCACTGGTTCTTCATGTTCTGTAGATGTAGATGCCACTGGTTCTTCACGTTCAGTAGCTGTAGATGCCACTGGTTCTTCACGTTCGGCAGATGTAGATGCTACTGGTTCTTCACGTTCTGCAGATGTAGATGCCACTGGTTCTTCATGTTCTACAGATGTAGATGCCACTGGTTCTTCACGTTCTGTAGATGTAGATGCCACTGGTTCTTCACGTTCTGTAGATGTAGATTCCACTGGTTCTTCACGTTCTGCAGATGTAGATGCCACTGGTTCTTCACGTTCTGCAGATGTAGATGCCACTGGTTCTTCACGTTCTGCAGATGTAGATGCCACAGGTTCTTCATGTTCGGCAGATGTAGATGCCACTGGTTCTTCACGTTCGGCAGATGTAGATGCCACTGGTTCTTCAAGTTCTGCAGATGTAGATGCCACTGGTTCTTCACGTTCTGTAGATGTAGATGCCACTGGTTCTTCATATTTTTTAGATGTAGATGCCACTGGTTCTTCACGTTCAGCAGATGTAGATGCCACTGGTTCTTCAAGTTCTGCAGATGTAGATGCCACTGGTTCTTCATGTTATGTAGATGTAGATGCCACTGGTTCTTCACGCTCAGTAGCTGTAGATATCACTGGTTCTTCACGTTCGGCAGATGTAGATGCCACTGGTTCTTCATGTTCTACAGATGTAGATGCCACTGGTTCTTCACGTTCTGTAGATGTAGATGCCACTGGTTCTTCACGTTCTGTAGATGTAGATTCCACTGGTTCTTCACGTTCTGCAGATGTAGATGCCACTGGTTCTTCACGTTCTGCAGATGTAGATGCCACTGGTTCTTCACGTTCTGCAGATGTAGATGCCACAGGTTCTTCATGTTCGGCAGATGTAGATGCCACTGGTTCTTCACGTTCGGCAGATGTAGATGCCACTGGTTCTTCAAGTTCTGCAGATGTAGATGCCACTGGTTCTTCACGTTCTGTAGATGTAGATGCCACTGGTTCTTCATATTTTTTAGATGTAGATGCCACTGGTTCTTCACGTTCAGCAGATGTAGATGCCACTGGTTCTTCAAGTTCTGCAGATGTAGATGCCACTGGTTCTTCATGTTATGTAGATGTAGATGCCACTGGTTCTTCACGCTCAGTAGCTGTAGATATCACTGGTTCTTCACGTTCGGCAGATGTAGATGCCACTGGTTCTTCACGTTCTGTAGATGTAGATGCCACTGGTTCTTCACGTTCGGCAGATGTAGATGCCACTGGTTCTTCAAGTTCTGCAGATGTAGATGCCACTGGTTCTTCATGTTCTGTAGATGTAGATGCCACTGGTTCTTCACGCTCAGTAGCTGTAGATGCCACTGGTTCTTCACGTTCGGCAGATGTAGATGCCACTGGTTCTTCACGTTCTGTAGATGTAGATGCCACTGGTTCTTCACGTTCTATAGATGTAAATGCCACTGGTTCTTCACGTTCGGCAGATGTAGATACCACTTGTTCTTCACGTTCTGCAGATGTAGATGCCACTGGTTCTTCACGTTCTGTAGATGTAGATGCCACTGGTTCTTCACGTTCTGCAGATGTAGATGCCACAGGTTCTTCATGTTCGGCAGATGTAGATGCCACTGGTTCTTCACGTTCGGCAGATGTAGATGCCACTGGTTCTTCAAGTTCTGCAGATGTAGATGCCACTGGTTCTTCACGTTCTACAGATGTCGATGCCACTGGTTCTTCACGTTCTGTAGATGCCACTGGTTCTTCAAGTTCTGCAGATGTAGATGCCACTGCTTCTTCACGTTCGGCAGATGTAGATGCCACTGGTTCTTCAAGTTCTGCAGATGTAGATGCTACTGGTTCTTCATGTTCTGTAGATGTAGATGCCACTGGTTCTTCACGTTCAGTAGCTGTAGATGCCACTGGTTCTTCACGTTCGGCAGATGTAGATGCTACTGGTTCTTCACGTTCTGCAGATGTAGATGCCACTGGTTCTTCATGTTCTACAGATGTAGATGCCACTGGTTCTTCACGTTCTGTAGATGTAGATGCCACTGGTTCTTCACGTTCTGTAGATGTAGATTCCACTGGTTCTTCACGTTCTGCAGATGTAGATGCCACTGGTTCTTCACGTTCTGCAGATGTAGATGCCACTGGTTCTTCACGTTCTGCAGATGTAGATGCCACAGGTTCTTCATGTTCGGCAGATGCCACTGGTTCTTCACGTTCGGCAGATGTAGATGCCACTGGCTCTTCAAGTTCTGCAGATGTAGATGCCACTGGTTCTTCACGTTCTGTAGATGTAGATGCCACTGGTTCTTCATATTTTTTAGATGTAGATGCCACTGGTTCTTCACGTTCAGCAGATGTAGATGCCACTGGTTCTTCAAGTTCTGCAGATGTAGATGCCACTGGTTCTTCATGTTATGTAGATGTAGATGCCACTGGTTCTTCACGCTCAGTAGCTGTAGATATCACTGGTTCTTCACGTTCGGCAGATGTAGATGCCACTGGTTCTTCACGTTCTGTAGATGTAGATGCCACTGGTTCTTCACGTTCGGCAGATGTAGATGCCACTGGTTCTTCAAGTTCTGCAGATGTAGATGCCACTGGTTCTTCATGTTCTGTAGATGTAGATGCCACTGGTTCTTCACGCTCAGTAGCTGTAGATGCCACTGGTTCTTCACGTTCGGCAGATGTAGATGCCACTGGTTCTTCACGTTCTGTAGATGTAGATGCCACTGGTTCTTCACGTTCTATAGATGTAGATGCCACTGGTTCTTCACGTTCGGCAGATGTAGATACCACTTGTTCTTCACGTTCTGCAGATGTAGATGCCACTGGTTCTTCACGTTCTGTAGATGTAGATGCCACTGGTTCTTCACGTTCTATAGATGTAGATGCCACTGGTTCTTCACGTTCGGCAGATGTAGATACCACTTGTTCTTCAAGTTCTGCAGATGTAGATGCCACTGGTTCTTCAAGTTCTGCAGATGTAGATGCCACTGGTTCTTCACGTTCTGTAGATGTAGATGCCACTGGTTCTTCACGTTCTGCAGATGTAGATGCCACTGGTTCTTCACGTTCGGCAGATGTAGATGCCACTGGTTCTTCATGTTCTGTAGAACACTACACTACTATACACTACACTATACACTGCACTATACACTACACTACTATACACTACACTATACACTACACCACTATACACTACACTATACACTACACCTCCAATTAGCCACGGTTGGCTACCTACGATGCAAAAGAAGTTCACCACACACACGCGCGTGTGCGAACGAAACATCTCAGCGGTGGTGATGATGATCCTGCTACACCGCTGCACCACTGCTCCTGACGCTGGGCTCGACCACCTGAACGTGAAATTTGGAGTCGTTGCTCCGCAGATGACATCAGTCGCCGTACGGCGAGAAGAAGAAGATGATTGTTTACATTATGAGACCTCCTTTGCCAGAAACAAGATATAGGAATAGGTTTGACCCTTTTAACTGGCGTCTTCTGTTCCAACACCAATGGAGACTAGGCTCTAAGAAAAGCCGTCTCGGGTGTGGACCAATCAAATTCAAGGACAGTGCATATTATTATCAGAGTTGTCTTTTTTGTTTGCATTTTGACTGCTTGTGTTGTGGTTATTGCAAACATTATGCCTTGAATAAAGGTGCCAGTTTTTGTGCCAGTTAAAAGGGTGAAACCTATTCCTAAAAGAAGATGATTGCTCGCAACCACCACAGCGTTACCATCCGGCACCACCAGGGAGGTAGGGGTTGTTTTGGTTGGACACCCATCGCTACCATCAACACGTCACCACGACGCTTGTGCCAGGCCATGTGCAGCTTGGGATCACGTGAAGTGTCGAACGCCCGCTGGCAGGAGGTCACGGGGCAGACCCCCACTATCACCACCCCTACTAACACCACCACCACCACTCCCACTAATATCACCACCCCTACTAACACCACCACTAACACCACCACCACCCCCACTAACAAGACCACCACCCCCACTAACACCACCACCACCCCCACTAATATCACCACCCCTACTAACACCACAACTAACACCACCACCACCCCCACTAACACCACCCTTACTTAAACCACCACTAACACCACCACCATCACCACCACCACTCCCACTAACACAACCACCCCCACTAACACCACCACTAACACCACTACCATCACCACCACCACCATCACCACCACCACTCCCACTAACACCACCACCACCCTCACTAACACCACCACTAACACCACCACCACCACCACTCCCACTAACACCACCACCACCCCCACTAACACCACCACTACTAACACCACCACTAACACTCCCACTAACACCACCACCACCCCCACTAACACCACCACCACCACTAACACCCCCACTAACACCACCACCATCACTAACACCACCACCACTAACACCACCACCACTAACACCACCACCACCACTAACACCACTCCCACTAACACCACCACCACTAACACCACCACCACTAACACCACCACCACTAACACCACCACCACTAACACCACCACCACTAACACCACCACTACCACCACTAACACCACCACCACTACCATCACCACCACCACTAACACCACCACCACTAACACCACCACCACTAACACCACCACCACCACCACCCCAACCACCGCCGCCCCCCCCTACCTGCGCCAGCAGGCGCTGCACTTCGCCGTCCTCGCCGCGCGTGGCGTTGACGAGGACGTAGACGGCCACCGTGGTCGTCAGCGGGCTCGGGGCGAGATCGCTGGCGACCACGAGCACGCGGTGCAGCCCCCGGTGGGCCGGGGTGACGCGCCGGGCCAGCGCCAGCCTGGCCCTGACCGCCGTCGCGTTCCGCGCCTCGGCGGCGTCGGCGTCGTCGTCGGGTTCCTGGCCGCCGGCCTCGGCGGCCGCGACCTCCTCGAGGGTGAAGAGGGAGGTCGGGTCGCTCCGGGCCTCGACGTGGATCCGGACCGTGCCGTTGAGGCCCTCGTCGGGATCCCACGCCACGAGCTGCGGGCGACGTGAACGGCGGTGGGGGTGGATGGGGGGAGGAGGGGGGGGGGAAGGGGTAGGGAGGGGATGGAGGGGAGGGAGCGGAGGGAGCGGAGTGGAGGGAGGGGAGGAGGGAGAAAGGGAGAGTTGCAAGCCAGCGAGTGAGAGAGTGAGTGAGTGAGCAAGAGAGTGAGAGAGTGAGTGATTGACTGAGTGAGCAAGAGAGCGAGTAGTTGACTGAGCGAGAGAGTGAGTGATTGATTGAGTGAGCAAGAGAGCGAGTGAGTGATTGAGTGAGCACGAGAGTGAGTGATTGATTGAGTGAGCAAGAGAGTGAGTGATTGAGTGAGCAAGTGAGTGAGTGATTGATTGAGTGAGCAAGAGAGCGAGTGAGTGATTGAGTGAGCACGAGAGTGAGTAGTTGATTGAGTGAGTAAGAGAGCGAATGACTAATTGAGTTAGCAAGAGAGTGAGTAGTTGATTGAGTGAGCGAGCAAGCGAGTGACTGAGTGAGTGAGAGAGCGAGTGATTTACAGAGTGAGTGAGTGATTGAGTGAGTGAGCGAGAGAGTGAGTGATTGAGTGAACACGAGAGTGAGTGAGTGATTGAGTAAGCACGAGAGTGAGTGAGTGATTGAGTGAGCAAGAGAGCGAGTGACTGAGTGAGCGAGCGAGATCGCAGGGGTGACGGTAGTGGTGGCATTCGTGTTGGTGGCGGCGGTGGTGGTGGCGGTGATAGCGGTGGTGGCGGTGGTGGTGGTGGTGGTGGCGGCGGTAGCGGTGGTGGTGGTGGTGGTTGCGGTGGTGGCGGTGGTTGCGGTGGTGGCGGTGGCGGTGGTGGTGGCGGTGGTGGCGGTAGCGGTGGTGGTGGCGGTGGTGGTGGTGGTGGCGGTGGTGGTGGTGGTGGCGGTAGCGGGGGTGGTGGCGGTGGTGGTGGTGGTGGCGGTGGTGGTGGCGGTGGTGGTGGCGGTGGTGGCGGTGGTGGTGGCGGTGGCGGCGGTAGCGGTGGTGGTAGCGGTGGTGGTGGTGGTGGTGGTAGCGGGGGTGGTGGTAGCGGGGGTGGTGGCGGTGGTGGTTATTGTGGCGGCGATGGTAGAGGCACCGCTCACGTGCGCCACGTGGGTCCCTGCGGCGCTGAAGAGCGGCAGGAACGCCGGGGGTCGGTGGCCATGCGTCAGCAGGAGGCTCAGGCTGGGCGCGTGGTCGTTGGAGTCGGCCACCCGCACCGTGGCCCTCGCGCGGGAGCATCGGGGCGGGGAGCCGCGGTCCCTCGCCTCCACCTGGCGAAGACAAACGGTGGCCGCCGCTCGTGAAGCCTCCGAGCGCGCACGCAGGGCGCTGAAGTGGAGGAGCGGCGGTGGTGGTGGTGGTGGTGGGGAGTCGGTGGGTGGTCAGCAGCAGCACCAGCAACTCCACCACCAACTTCATCACCAACTCCACCACCAACTCCACCACCACCACCACCACCACCAACTCCACCACCAACTCCACCACCAACTCCACCACCAACTCCACCACCACCACCAACTCCACCAACTCCACCAACTCCATCACCAACTCCACCACCACCACCATCACCCATATCAGCACCACCACCAACTCCATCACCACCACCACCACCAACTCCATCACCACCACCACTACTACCACCACCATCACCACCATCACCCATATCAGCACCACCACCAACTCCATCACCACCACCACCATCACCACCACCAACTCCACCACCAACTCCATCACAACCCCCACCACCACCACCCCCACAACCACCACCCCCACCACCCCCACCACCGCCATCACCTGGAAGCTGTAGGTGTCCCTCTGCTCTCGGTCCAGCACCCTCGTCGTCCTCACCTCGCCGCTGCCAGGGTCGATGACGAAGGGGACATCATCATCATCATCATCATCGTCGTCATCGCCGTCGTCACCGCCACCCCCATCGCACCCATCACCGCCACCGCGTCGCGACGCTTGAGCCTCCGCCCTCCGTGTCGTCCTCCCTCCACCACCCCGGCCCTCCCCCGGCGTGACGAGGCGGTGGAGGCGGTGGAGGCGGTGGTGGCGGCGGAGGCGGTGGAGGTGGAATGAGACGAGGCCGTTGGGGCCCTCGTCCGGGTCGGCGGCCGTCAGCGTCGCCACCAGCGAGTCCGCGGGGAGATTCTCACCCACAGAGAGCAGCAGCGGTGGAGGGGGATCCTGGGGGGGGGGGGGGTGAGGGGGGGGGGTGAGGGGGGGGTGAGTGGGGGGGTGAGGGGGGGGGGGTGAGGGGGGGGGTGAGGGGGGGGGTGAGTGGGGGGCGAGATTATTTTATTATTCACTTGGATTCACCACTCCCAGCCGACTTTGTCTCCCCAGTGGGCGATGTTCACACACCGCCACACCAGCTACTCGTTTGAGGCTGAGTCGACCCAGGGGAGGCCCAGGACCGGGGCAAGTAATCGTCACCGGCGGTGGCGGTGGCCGTGAGCGGGAATCGAACTCGGGGCTCCGCCGGGTTCGTAGCGTGGGGTAGCGCTGACAGCTACACTCCCACCACACACACACACACACGTGTCCACAGGTACACACACACACACACGCACACACACACGTGTCCACAGGTACACACACACACACACGCACACACACACACGTGTCCACAGGTACACAGACACGTGAGTCCACAGGTACACACACACACACACGTGAGTCCACAGGTACACACACACACGTGAGTCCACAGGCACACACACACACACGTGAGTCCACAGGTACACACACACACGTGAGTCCACAGGTACACACACACACGTGCGTCCACAGGTACACACACACACGCGTGAGTCCACAGGTACACACACACACACGTGCGTCCACAGGTACACACACACACACGCGTGCGTCCACAGGTACACACACACACACACGTACACACACACACGTGCGTCCACAGGTACACACACACACGCGTGAGTCCACAGGTACACATACACACACGCACACACACGCACACACACACGCGTGAGTCCACAGGTACACACACACACGAGGATCAACAGGTACACACACACACACACACGTGCGTCCACAGCTACACACGCACACACGCACACGTACACGCGCCTGCTGCTGCTGCTGCAGGCGCGCGCACTTTGCAGGCTGCGTAGCGCAAGCAAACGACTCAAATAATAAAAGCAAACGCTGCGTGAAGAACGCCTTGGACCTGCACCACGTTGTGTTGCAGCAGGCGCGCCCCGTGACGCTTCGGCACACGGGGTCACGTGACGGATGTGACGTCACAGCTCGCTTGCCGTGCGAAAAAAACACCCATGCATTATTTGCGCGTACATACAAACATACAAAGTCTATTTTTACAATTGTTGCATGGCGTACAGTCTGGAAGCTACCCACATGGCAAATTCCAAGTTTGTTGCACGTCGGGAAGTACGCTAAACATTTTGAACAGAGGCACACACAATCACAAATGAGCCTTTTATATACAGATGGAGATTAACATTCTGCGTCGCGTCCGTGGAGGTTCATAATGAAGGTTTTTGGGGTTAGATCGCGTTGTTTATAAATGTTGTCGTAACCCTCCACCACCCGACACGGCCAATCAGCAAAAAAACATTGTCACGTTGACAAAAGACAAAAATAGTTCACTACTTTAGCCCACCGGTGTGTTGAAGAGTGGATCCACACTTACAGTTTGAGTAGCACGACGTTTCGCAGGTAAATACATCCAGCATCATCGGGCAATTCGCCAGAATGGTAAAGCCCTCGCTTGCTCCCGGTTTTATATAGAGCAGCAGGGTGACGTCATCATTTAACTCATATCAGGTGCAGTGATTAGAGGCGGAGGGGGGGTATTGTAATTATATAATCGATTAGTAATCAGTCAATGGTTATGATTAGTAATGAGTTGTAGATTAGTAATTAGTTGTAATGTGTGTTAGTGATTATATGCTATGTTAGTAATCCGTTCATTAGTATGTGTTTCCCCTATAAGGAATTGTAATGTGCATTCATATTCTTAGCTCCCTCGGCAAAGCCACGCTGAAGGGAAACAACAAAACAACAAATATATATTCTATTATTTTATTGCTTCCCCCAAACGCGACTCCACCGAAAGGGCCAAGAACATGAATTACTGCAGTCACGAAAGCTTTAAATCAAAATGTAATGTGTACTATTTAATAATACGCTTCCAGGCCGCACTAAGCCTGTAGCTGTCAGAGCGATTAAAGTTTTTCTTATTCCTCTCAATTTCAATGGATTCTCTAATTAGTCTTTGCCAGTAATAATTAGTTTTACACAACACTGCAACGTTGTCCAAATCAATTGAGTGTCCTTGTTGACAAACATGTTCTGCCACTGCCGACAGTTGTGTTTGAGATAATTTAATATTTCTCTGATGTTCTTTTAGTCTTACGCTGATGTTACGTCCCGTCTGTCCAATGTAGCAGCTGCCACATTAACAATTAATCCGATATACACCTTCTGTTGATAATTTAGGTAATGCGTCTTTAGTGCAAGATACTAGTTTTTGAATTTTGTGTACTGTACCAAATCTAACTGTAATGTTTTGCTTTTGCAAAACACGGGCTAATTTGTCAGTTACTCCTGAGATATATGGAATTTTTATTGTTTTAACAATCTGATCGCTTTCAGCAGTATTGCTTTGCGATCGTGATTAAATGAGATCCAACTAATACTTTAGAACGTAAGACCACTGCAATAATTGCAAATTCATGAATCCCTAAAAATGAGCCAAGGGCTTAATTTGGTATTGGGCTACCAAAGATTCATAAAATCGGCATCCCATTACGACCCATAGTCAGTACAATTGGCTCTGCCACATATCAATTGGCAAAATATATAACCAAACAAATACAGCCCTACATCGGTAGGACATCTTCATTCATAAAAAAAAATTCAGAACATCTTGTGAATGTGATTAAAGATATTAAACTTACTCCTGATGATATTGCAAAAGCAAAACATTACAGTAAGATTTGGTACAGTACACAAAATTCAAAAACTAGTATCTTGCACTAAAGACGCATTACCTAAATTATCAACAGAAGGTGTATATCGGATTAATTGTTAATGTGGCAGATGCTATATTGGACAGACGGGACATAACATCAGCGTAAGACTAAAAGAACATCAGAGAAATATTAAATTATCTCAAACACAACTGTCGGCAGTGGCAGAACATCCTTGTCAACAAGGACACTCAATTGATTTGGACAATGTTGCAGTGTTGTGTAAAACTAATTATTACTGGCAAAGACTAATTAGAGAATCCATTGAAATTGAGAGGAACAAGAATAACTTTAATCGCTCTGATAGCTACAGGCTTAGTGCGGCCTGGAAGCGTATTATTAAATAGTACACATTACATTTTGATTTAAAGCTTTCGTGACTGCAGTGATTCATGTTCTTGGCCCTTTCGGTGGAGTCGCGTTGGGGGGAAGCAATAAAATAATAGAATATATATTTGTTGTTTTGTTGTTTCCCTTCAGCGTGGCTTTGCCGAGGGAGCTAAGAATATGAATGCACATTACAATTCCTTATAGGGGAAACACATACTAATGAACGGATTACTAACATAGCATGTAATCACTAACACACATTACAACTAATTACTAATCTACAACTCATTACTAATCATAACCATTGACTGATTACTAATCGATTATATAATTACAATACCCCCCCCCTCCGCCTCTAATCACTGCACCTGATATGAGTTAAATGATGACGTCACCCTGCTGCTCTATATAAAAACCGGGAGCAAGCGAGGGCTTTACCATTCTGGCGAATTGCCTGATGATGCTGGACGTATTTACCAGCGAAACGTCACAGTACTCAAACTGTAAATGTTGTGGATTCACTCTTCAACACACCGGTGGGCTAAAGTAGTGAACTATTTTTGTCTTTTGTCAACGTGACACTTTTTTTGCTGATTGGCCGTGTCGGGTGGTGGAGGGTTACGACAACATTTATAAATAAACGCGATCTAACCCAAAAAACCTTTATTATGAATAATATTGGTCGCGAAAGCCTTCTAAGTGTTAAACTCGCTGGAGGTTCCGGCGTTGAAGCTCAGTCTGAGCACTTCACCAGCGCCCCAACGCTGCTGATGATGATGCTGATGCTGATGATGTTGATGATGTTGATGATGATGATGATGTTGATGATGATGTTGATGATGATGCTGATAATGATGCTGAAGATGATGCTGATGATGATGATGCTGATGATGCTGCTGATGAGACACTTTAAAGTCGAAACCGGACCTTCTTGGACACTTCACCAGAGCGAACGTGGATCCTCCCATGTCTCACCACCCCCCCCGCCACCACCAGGGGCGGAGCCAGTGGGGGGGGGGGGTGACAGGGGTGACATTCTGTGTAAGTGTACGACACTCGGTCTGGCGGACTGTGTGCAACTGCATTGTCAGAGCGTGGTGTCTGGTTCAACAGCCTGACTCTCTAACTCGTTCTTGAAGTCAACTTTGGTTGAATGTCACCCCGGAGTGACATCCTGGCTCCGCCCCCCCCCTCCCCCCTCCCCTCACCACGATGGTGGGGGCGTTGTCGTTGACGTCGAGCACGTGGACGGTGATGAGCGCCGTGGCCGACCGGGGCGAGGCCCCGCCCCCAGCCACGCCCCCAGCCACGCCCCCAGCCACGCCCCCAGCCACGCCCCCCGCCATGTCCCGGGCCACCACGGCGACCGTGAGGCTGGCGCCGTCCACCTCGCGGTCCAAGGCCCTCGGCGCCGTCAGGACGCCGCTCTCGGCGTGCACGGCCAAGGCCGGGCCCGGCGGCGGCACCGGCGGCCCTCCGCCACCGCCGCCGGCGGCTCCACTGACGGCCCCCAGAGAGTAGCGGACGAGGCCCCGGGGGCCGCTGTCCGCGTCCACAGCCAGCACTGGGCGGGGGGGGGGGGAGGGGTGGGGTTAGAGGGGGGTGGGGTCGACCGGTACCCCAACCCCCCCAACTCCCAAGCTCCGCCCCTCCCCGCAGCCCCGCCCCTTCCCCCAGCCCCACCTCGCCCACCACCCCCCAAATAAGAATGCAACAACAACAACGACAACAATCCAGCCAGCCAGGCAGGCAGGCAGGAACCCAGGCAGCCAGGCAGGCAGCCAGGAACCCAGCCAGCCAGGCAGGCAGCCAGGAACCCAGCCAGGCAGGCAGGCAGCCAGGAACCCAGCCAGGCAGGCAGGCAGCCAGGAACCCAGCCAGCCAGGCAGGCAGCCAGGAACCCAGCCAGCCAGGCAGGCAGGAACCCAGCCAGCCAGGCACCCAGGCAGGCAGGCAGGCAGCCAGGAACCCAGCCAGGCAGGCAGCCAGGAACCCAGCCAGGCAGGCAGCCAGGAACCCAGCCAGCCAGGCAGGCAGCCAGGAACCCAGCCAGCCAGGCAGGCAGGAACCCAGCCAGCCAGGCAGGCAGGCAGGAACCCAGGCAGGCAGGCAGGCAGCCAGGAACCCAGCCAGCCAGCCAGGCAGGCAGGAACCCAGCCAGCCAGCCAGGCAGGCAGGAACCCAGCCAGCCAGGCAGGCAGGCAGGAACCCAGGCAGGCAGGCGGGAACCCAGGCAGGCAGGCGGGAACCCAGGGGGGTGGCGGTCTCGCTCGCACCTTGCAGCAGGAATGTGCCGGGGTCGTTGTTCTCGTCGATGGAGACGTGGCGAGGGAGCGTCTCCTGGAAGAGCGGCGAGTTGTCGTTCTCGTCCAGCACCTCGAGCCGCAGCGACGTCGTGCTGGAGAGGGGGGGGGACCCCCCGTCGATCGCCACAATCACCACCTGGGGGGGGGGGCGGGGGCGGGGGGCGAGGGGAGGAAGTGGGGGAGGGGGGAAGGGGAGGAGTTGCGGCCGTATAAGGAGATGTGGGGGTGGGGAGGGAATGAGGGGTGACCATCTAAACACTCACCAACACTCACCAACCTTGACACTCACCAACCCTCACCAGCCCTCACCAACCCTGACCCTCACCAACCCTCACCAACCCTCACCAACCCTGACACTCACCAACCCTGACACTCACCAACCCTCACCAACCCTCACCAACCCTGACACTCACCAACTCTCACCAACCCTCACCAACCCTCACCAACCCTCACCAACCCTCACCAACTCTCACCAACCCTCACCAACTCTCACCAACCCTCACCAACCCTCACCAACCCTCACCAACTCTCACCAACCCTCACCAACTCTCACCAACCTTCACCAACCCTCACCAACCCTCACCAACCCTCACCAACCCTGACCCTCACCAACCTTCACCAACACTCACCAACTCTCACCAACCCTCACCAGCCCTCACCAACCCTCACCAACCCTCACCAGCCCTCACCAACCTTCACCAACCCTGACACTCACCAACACTCACCAACCCTCACCAACCCTCACCAACCCTGACACTCACCAACACTCACCAACCCTCACCAACCCTCACCAACCCTGACACTCACCAACACTCACCAACCCTCACCAACCCTCACCAACCCTGACACTCACCAACCCTCACCAACCCTCACCAACTCTCACCAACCCTCACCAGCCCTCACTAACCCTCACCAACCTTCACCAACCCTCACCAACTCTCACCAACCCTCACCAACTCTCACCAACCTTCACCAACCCTCACCAACTCTCACCAACCTTCACCAACCCTCACCAACCCTCACCAACCCTCACCAACCCTGACCCTCACCAACCTTCACCAACACTCACCAACTCTCACCAACCCTCACCAGCCCTCACCAACCCTCACCAACCCTCACCAGCCCTCACCAACCTTCACCAACCCTGACACTCACCAACACTCACCAACCCTCACCAACCCTCACCAACCCTGACACTCACCAACACTCACCAACCCTCACCAACCCTCACCAACCCTGACACTCACCAACACTCACCAACCCTCACCAACCCTCACCAACCCTGACACTCACCAACACTCACCAACCCTCACCAACCCTCACCAACCCTCACCAACCCTCACCAACCCTGACAATCACCAACACTCACCAACCCTCACCAACCCTCACCAACCCTGACACTCACCAACACTCACCAACCCTCACCAGCCCTCACCAACCCTCACCAACCCTCACCAACCCTGACCCCTTCCGCCCCCCCGCACCTCGTAGGAGCGAGTGACTTCGTAGTCCAACGCCTCGGACGTCTCCAGCAGCAGCAGCTGCAGCTGGCTGCCACCACCACCACCACCACCACCGCCACCACCGCCACCACCACCACCACCACCACCACCGCCACCACCGCCACCACCGCCACCACCACCACCACCGCCACCGCCGCCACCGCCACCACCACCGCCACCGCCACCGCCACCACCACCACCACCACCACCGCCACCGCCACCACCACCACCACCGCCACCACCACCGCCGTACGCCGGCCTCAGCCGCAGCGGCGAGCGGGCGGAGGCCGCGGGGGCCCCGCCCCCCCGGGAGGCCCCTCCCCCCCCCGACCACGTGACCCCCGCGGGCGGGGGGGAGGGGCGAGCCGTCAGGTAGCAGGACACGACGGCGTTGTCCCCCAGGTCGGCGTCGTGAGTCTCCAGCAGCGCGAGGGGCGTGCCCGCGGGCGCCGACTCGGACACCTCCAGGGTGCATCCACCGCCTCCACCGCCTCCACCGCCTCCACCGCCTCCACCGCCTCCACCGCCTCCGCCGCCGCCGCCCCCCCACTGCGGGCCCCGTGACGTCACAATGGGGCTCACCTTCGCGACGTCGCGAGGCGGTGGGGGGAGGGGCGAAGGAGACGGGGTCAAGGGTCAAGTCGCGCTGGCAAGCCGTTCCGCTCGCCCTCCCTCCCTCCCTCCCCTTCGCCGCGACGCTCGTGCCAGGCTAGGTGTCCCACCCCCCCCACGTGACCCCCCACGTGACCCCCCACGTGACCCCCCACGTGACCCACCCGCACGGTGGGCGCGTTGTCGTTGTCGTCCGTGACGGCGACGGCGACGACGCCCGTGGCCGAGCGGGGAGCCGCCCCGCCGTCCACCGCCATCACCGGCAGGCGGAACGTCGCCACGGACTCACGGTCCAGCGGGCGGGACACTCGCAGCTGCCTCGCGCGGGGTCACGGGGCAGGGGTCAGGGGTCACGGGGGAGGGGTCATGGGGGAGGGGTTACGGGGAGGGGTCACGGGGAGGGGTTACGGGGGAGGGGTCACGGGGCAGGGGTCACGGGTCACGGGGGAGGGGTCACGGGGGAGGGGTTACGGGGAGGGGTCACGGGGAGGGGTCACGGGGCAGGGGTCACGGGGGAGGGGTCACGGGGAGGGGTCACGGGGAGGGGTCACGGGGCAGGGGTCACGGGGAGGGGTCACGAGGAGGGGTCACAGGGAGGGGGTCACGGGGGGTGTTGGGGGGAGTTCAACTTTGCAGCAGGTTGGGGAACGTTTGGCCCGGCACCGGCACCACCGGCACCATCGCCACAACCACCTCCTTGACCACCACCACCACCACCACCATCGCCACCACCACCTCCTTGACCACCACCACCACCACCACCACCACTCCACACTCCTCACCACCACCACCACCACCTCACCACCACCACCACCACCTCCACCACCACCTCCACCACCTCCACCACCACCACCACCACCACCACCTCACCACCACCTCCACCACCACAACCACCACCACCACCACCACCACCACCACGTCCTCACCTCTCCCGTGACGGCGTCGAGGCTGAATGTGTCCGTGTCGCGTGTCGTTGCCCGCGGCCCCCAGGCGTAGCTCACGCGGCCGTTGGGGCCCTCGTCCGCGTCGGTCGCCTCCAGGCGCACCACCAGCGAGCCCAGGGCCGACGGGCCCTCACGGACTTCGCGCGACCAGGCCGCGCTGGGCCGGGGAGGCCTCGGGGACTGGGCTCCTCCTCCTCCTCCGTCGGCTCCGACGAGGAAGGTCGGAGCGTTGTCGTTGGCGTCCGTCACGATGACGTCGACGAGGACGGAGCCTGTGAGCGGGCCCCACGTCCAAGATGGCGTCGATGACGTCGATGTTGACGACGAGGAGGAGGACGACGAGGAGGAGGAGGAGGAGGACGACGAGGAGGAGGAGGATCCGGAGTCGAAGGCGCGTAGCCGCAGGCGGTATGAGGAGCGTACCTCGCGGTCGAGCGGCGACAGGAGGACGAGGTAGGGGAAGCTGTCCTGGAGGTCCACCTCCAGCGAGAATGGGATATCCACCTCTTCCACGGACGACGATGATGATGGTGATGATGATGGTGATGATGGTGATGGTGATGATGGTGATGGCTTCGCGCCTGGGACAGAGAAAATGTTGATGGGTTAGCGATATGGAGATTGTGGCGGTGGTGCTGACCATCGCAACTACCACCACAGTCACCACCACCACCACAGACACCACCACCACCGCAGTCACCACCACCACCACCGCAGTCACCACCACCACCACAGTCACCATCACCACCACCACCGCAGTCACCACCACCACCGTAGTCACCACCACCACCACCACCACCACAGTCAACACCACAACCACCACCGCAGTCACCACCACCACCACAGTCAACACCACCACCACCACCACCGCAGTCACCACCACCGCATTCACCACCACCGCCACAGTCAACACCACAACCACCACCGCAGTCACCACCACCACCACCACCATCAGAGTCAACACCACAACCACCACCGCAGTCACCACCACCACCGCAGTCACCACCACCACCGCAGTCACCACCACCACCACAGTCACCATCACCACCACCACCGCAGTCACCACCACCACCGTAGTCACCACCACCACCACCACCACAGTCAACACCACAACCACCACCGCAGTCACCACCACCACCGCAGTCACCACCACCGCATTCACCACCACCGCCACAGTCAACACCACAACCACCACCGCAGTCACCACCACCACCACCACCATCACAGTCAACACCACAACCACCACCGCAGTCACCACCACCACCGCAGTCACCACCACCACCGCAGTCACCACCACCACCGCAGTCACCACCACCACCGCAGTCAACACCACAACTACCACCGCAGTCACCACAACCACCACCGCAGTCACCACCACCACCACCGCAGTCACCACCACCACCGCAGTCACCACCACCACCGCAGTCACCACAACCACCACCGCAGTCACCACCACCACCGCAGTCACCACCACCACCACAGTCACCACCACCACAGTCACCACCACCACCACAGTCACCACCACTACAGTCACCACCACAGTCACCACCACCACCACAGTCACCACAGTCACCACCACACCACAGTCACCACAGTCACCACCACACCACAGTCACCACCACCACCGCAGTCACCACCACAGTCACCACCACAGTCACCACCACAGTCACCACAGTCACCCCCACCACAGTCACCACCACCACAGTCACCACAGTCACCCCCACCACAGTCACCACCACCACAGCCACCACCACAGTCACCACCACCACAGCCACCACCACAGTCACCACCACCACCACAGTCACCACCACAGTCACCACCACCACCACAGTCACCACCACAGTCACCACCACCACCACAGTCACCACCACCACCACCACCACAGTCACCACCACAGTCACCACCACAGTCACCACCACCACCACCACAGTCACCACCACAGTCACCACCACCACCACAGTCACCACCACCACCACAGTCACCACCACAGTCACCACCACCACCACCACCGCAGTCACCACCACCACCACAGTCACCACCACAGTCACCACCACCACCACCACAGTCACCACCACAGTCACCACCACCACCACAGTCACCACCACAGTCACCACCACCACAGTCACCACCACAGTCACCACCACAGTCACCACCACCACCACAGTCACCACCACAGTCACCACCACCACAGTCACCACCACCACAGTCACCACCATCACAGTCACCACCACCACCACAGTCACCACCACCACCACAGTCACCACCACAGTCACCACCACAGTCACCACAGTCACCACCACAGTCACCACCACCACCACAGCCACCACCACAGTCACCACAGTCACCACCACAGTCACCACCACCACCACAGTCACCACCACAGTCACCACAGTCACCACCACAGTCACCACCACCACAGTCACCACAGTCACCACCACCACCACCACAGTCACCACCACAGTCACCACCACCACCACCACCACCACAGTCACCACCACAGTCACCACCACCACAGTCACCACCACAGTCACCACCACCACAGTCACCACCACAGTCACCACCACCACAGTCACCACCACCACAGTCACCACCACCACCACAGTCACCACCACAGTCACCACCACAGTCACCACCACAGTCACCACCACAGTCACCACCACCACCACAGTCACCACCACAGTCACCACCACAGTCACCACCACCACCACCACTACAGTCACCACCACAGTCACCACCACCACAGTCACCACCACCACCACAGTCACCACCACAGTCACCACCACCACAGTCACCACCACCACAGTCACCACCACCACAGTCACCACCACCACCACAGTCACCACCACAGTCACCACCACAGTCACCACCACAGTCACCACCACAGTCACCACCACCACCACCACAGTCACCACCACAGTCACCACCACAGTCACCACCACCACCACCACCACTACAGTCACCACCACAGTCACCACCACCACAGTCACCACCACCACAGTCACCACCACCACAGTCACCACCACAGTCACCACCACCACCACCACCACAGTCACCACGACAGTCACCACCACAGTCACCACCACCACCACCACCACCACTACAGTCACCACCACAGTCACCACCACCACAGTCACCACCACCACAGTCACCACCACCACAGTCACCACCACCACAGTCACCACCACAGTCACCACCACCACAGTCACCACCACCACCACAGTCACCACCACAGTCACCACAGTCACCACCACAGTCACCACCACCACAGTCACCACCACAGTCACCACCACCACAGTCACCACCACAGTTACCACCACAGTCACCACCACCACAGTCACCACCACCACCACCACAGTCACCACCACCACCACAGTCACCACCACCACAGTCACCACCACCACCACAGTCACCACCACAGTCACCACCACCACCACCACCACCGCAGTCACCACCACCACCACAGTCACCACCACAGTCACCACCACCACCACCACCACAGTCACCACCACAGTCACCACCACCACCACAGTCACCACCACAGTCACCACCACCACCACCACAGTCACCACCACAGTCACCACCACAGTCACCACCACCACCACAGTCACCACCACCACAGTCACCACCACCACAGTCACCACCATCACAGTCACCACCACCATCACAGTCACCACCACCACCACAGTCACCACCATAGTCACCACCACAGTCACCACAGTCACCACCACAGTCACCACCACCACCACAGCCACCACCACAGTCACCACAGTCACCACCACAGTCACCACCACCACCACCACAGTCACCACCACAGTCACCACAGTCACCACCACAGTCACCACCACCACAGTCACCACCACAGTCAACACCACCACAGTCACCACAGTCACCACCACCACCACAGTCACCACCACCACAGTCACCACCACAGTCACCACCACCACCACCACCACCACCACCACAGTCACCACCACAGTCACCACCACCACCACCACAGTCACCACCACCACCACAGTCACCACCACCACAGTCACCACCACCACAGTCACCACCACCACAGTCACCACCACAGTCACCACCACCACCACAGTCACCACCACCACCACCACAGTCACCACCACCACCACAGTCACCACCACCACCACAGTCACCACCACCACAGTCACCACCACAGTCACCACCACCACCACAGTCACCACCACCACCACAGTCACCACCACCACAGTCACCACCACCACAGTCACCACCACCACAGTCACCACCACAGTCACCACCACCACCACAGTCATCACCACAGTCACCACCACAGTCACCACCACCACAGTCACCACCACCACAGTCACCACCACCACAGTCACCACCACCACAGTCACCACCACCACCACCACCACCATCACCACAGTCACCACCACAGTCACCACCACCACAGTCACCACCACAGTCACCACCACCACAGTCACCACCACAGTCACCACCACCACCACAGTCACCACCACAGTCACCACCACCACCACAGTCACCACCACCACCACAGTCACCACCACCACAGTCACCACCACCACAGTCACCACCACCACAGTCACCACCACAGTCACCACCACCACCACAGTCATCACCACAGTCACCACCACAGTCACCACCACCACAGTCACCACCACCACAGTCACCACCACCACCACCACCACCATCACCACAGTCACCACCACAGTCACCACCACCACAGTCACCACCACAGTCACCACCACCACCACCACCACCACCACAGTCACCACCACAGTCACCACCACCACCACCACCACCACAGTCACCACCACAGTCACCACCACCACCACAGTCACCACCACCACCACAGTCACCACCACCACCACCACAGTCACCACCACCACCTCTCCGCCTCCCCGCGTCGTCCGCGTCGTCCCCCAGCGCGACGAGCCGGTAGGCTGCGACGCCGTGCGGCGCCGCGTCGTCGTCGCGGGCGGCCGGCAGGGCCACGCGCTCCCCGGGCCGAGCGTCCTCGGCCACGGCCACGGCGAGCGGCGACGCGGCGAAGCGCGGCGCGTGGTCGTTGACGTCGTGCAGCACCAGGCGCACCCTGACGAGCCGGAACCGCCTCTCCGGCAGCACCACCACCTGGAGCTCCACCTCGCACGGACGCCGGCCGGCCGGGGGAGCCGCCGGCAGCGGCGGCGGCGGCGGTGATGACCGGGACGACGAGGTGGTGGTGGTGGTGGTGGTGGTGGTGGTCGTGGTGGTGGTGGTGGTGGTGATGACGCTCCCGGCCGAGTCCCAAGGGCAGAGGGCCTCGCGGTCGAGCGGGGCACCCACGGTGAGCACCTCCCCCGTGCTCGCGTTCACCTGCAGCCCGGCGTGCGACCACGACACCATCTTGAAGGTCAGCGGCAGGTCCGACGAGGACGAGGACGAGGAGGAGGACGAGGACGACGAGGAGGAGGACGACGAGGTGGCGGTGGGCAGGAGGCCCAGGGCCACGGGGATGGAGCCGACGAAGCTTCCGGCCGGCAGCTCCTCCGGGAGGTGGAAGGTGACCTCGTCGGCGGACACGGCCGGGGGGGCCGAGGCGATGGCGGCGACGAGGTTGAGGAGGTGGAGGAGGTGGCGGGGGAGGAATGGGGGATGGCGAGGTGGACGAGGCGCAGGAGGAGGAGCGGGACAGTGGCGAGGTGGAGGAGTTGGAGGTGAGACTGTAGGAGGAGGTTGAGATGGTGAGGGCTGCACAGAGGAGGTGGCGGTAACGGAGGATGAGGTAAAGGTTGAAGAGGAGGTGGAGGAGGAGGTGGGGATGGGGGTGGCGGTGACGGTGGAGGAGGTGGAAGAGCAGGAAGATGAGAAACTGGAAGCACGTTGAGGAGGAGGAGGAGGGCCGTGATGATGAGATGAATGAGGAGACCTCCGGACCGGGTAACTCTTCATCCACCGTGGAGCCATTCTAGATTGTTGTTGTCCTCTGCAGAGAGAGAGAGAAAGATAATAGAGAGAGAGAGAGACATGGATTAGGGAGAGAGGGGGTAGAGAGAGAGGAGGGGGCAGAGAGGGGGGTAGAGAGAGAGAGAGGGGGTAGACTTTTGACTTTTTAAACAACTTTTATTGCCGCCAGCAGCAACAGCACTGGAGGCGATTTCGATATGAAACACACAAAGTCACCAGCAACACAAACAACACACAAAGTCACCAGCAACACAAACAACAACACACAAAGTCACCAGCAACACAAACAACAACACACAAAGTCACCAGCAACACAAACAACACACAAAGTCACCAGCAACACAAACAACACACAAATTTACCAGCAACACAAATGAAAACAAACGCTATAAATCTACGCGCTTTGGCGCTAAATGCACCACGCACGACACGAAAGAGAGAGAGAGGGGTAGAGATAAAGAGAATGAGAGAGAATGAGAGAAAGATGGAGAGAGGGAGAGACAGAGAATGAGAGAGAGAATGAGAGCGAATGAGAGAGAATGAGAGAGAGAATGAGAGAAAGATGGAGAGAGGGAGAGACAGAGAATGAAAGAGAGAATGAGAGCGAATGAGAGAGAATGAGAGAGAGAATGAGAGAAAGATGGGGAGAGGGAGAGACAGATAATGAGAGAGAGAATGAGAGCAAATGAGAGAGAATGAGAGAGAGAATGAGAGAGAGAATGAGAGAGAATGAGAGAGAGAATGAGATACAGAGAATGAGAGACAGAGAATGAGAGAGAGAATGAGAGAGAGAATGAGAGAATGAGAGAATGAGAGACAGAGAATGAGAGAGAGAATGAGAGAGAATGAGAGAGAATGAGAGAGAGAATGAGAGAAAGATGGAGAGAGGGAGAGAGAGAATGAGAGAGAGAATGAGAGAGAGAATGAGAGAGAGAATGAGAGAGAGAATGAGAGAGAGAATGAGAGAAAAATGGAGAGAGGATGAGAGAGAGAATGAGAGACAGAGAATGAGAGACAGAGAATGAGAGAGAGAATGAGAGAATGAGAGAATGAGAGACAGAGAATGAGAGAGAGAATGAGAGAGAGAATGAGAGAGAGAATGAGAGAAAGATGGAGAGAGAGAATGAGAGAAAGAGAGGAAGAGACAGAGGATGAGAGAGAGACAGAGAATGAGAGAGAGAATGAGAGAGAGAATGAGAGAGAATGAGAGAGAGAATGAGAGAGAGAATGAGAGAGAATGAGAGAGAGAATGAGAGAGAGAATGAGAGAGAGAATGAGAGAGAAAGAGAGGAAGAGACAGAGGATGAGAGAGAGACAGAGAATGAGAGAGAGAATGAGAGAGAGAATGAAAGAGAGAATGAAAGAGAGAATGAGAGAGAGAATGAGAAAGAGAGGAAGAGACAGAGGATGAGAGAGAGACAGAGAATGAGAGAGAGAATGAGAGAGAGAATGAAAGAGAGAATGAAAGAGAGAATGAGAGAGAGAATGAGAAAGAGAGGAAGAGACAGAGGATGAGAGAGAGACAGAGAATGAGAGAGAGAATGAAAGAGAGAATGAAAGAGAGAATGAGAGAGAATGAGAAAGAGAGGAAGAGACAGAGGATGAGAGAGAGAGAGACGTTTTTATTTGGTGCAACTCTGAATGACGGCCATGTCAGGCGAGAGTGGCATCGCATCGGCCACAATCATCGGTTCACCGCAGCTCACAGACTCAGTCGCTACGAGGCGCGTGGCGGGGTTAGGAGATCGTCCCACGTGGGTGCTCGGCAATTTGAAGGCCTCAAGACCAGAATCGGTGATCTCGCAGCCATTGTGTTCATCGGCGAGGTGGTTACCGTTTGACGGACGGCAGGGTGGTGAAGGAAGGAGAATGAAGGGGAAGGAAGGGGAAGGAAGGGGAAGGAAGGGGAAGGGGTCCTGGCCCTGCCACTGGACGAGGGCGGTCACGGGCTGGTGTGCGTGCGGAGTCGGCTGGCCACCTTCCGACTGCAGGCAGAGCACCACCACCACAGTCACCGGCCTGGAGCGTCACGGCCTCCTTCCTCCTGAAACAGCTGGGGGGTCTGCAGTGCTCCAAGCAACTATTCTACGTGGACCTGCAGGGCCTCCCACTGGGACAGCTGCCACCCTTCTACAGGAGCGTCCCCTGCAGACGTGGAGCTCCCTCGCCGTCAGGAGGCTGAACCAGCCGCGATCGGCCGAGGATCTGGTCTTCGAACCGATCCTCAGGAACCCGCAGACAAAGCGCTGCCATCCACCACCGCCACACCAGGCATGGAGAGGCGCCTCGCCAACGCGCGGCTCGCCAGGACGGGAGATCTGGTGGAGCCTGAAACACCGGGCCGGTGGCTCGGACCAGCAGAGATGGCGGCAAAGACAGGGGGGCTGCAGTCGCTCCGGGTGGCTGCCCGGATCCTGGCCGAAGCCAAGGGGGCCTTCTCAGCGGCAGCGGCGGGGAGAACGCCCCCCATCGGCGTTGGGGATGACGAGGCCCCTCTCGATCCCCCTCCACCGGAGCTCTCAGTCGTGCCACTGCATCGCCAATGCCGACAAACGAAGGCGGATCACAACCTGTGCCGGCTGGAAGACCTGCCGGAGGTGGCCTTCACAAACGTAAAGAGGAAGGTGCTCTACTCCTTCATGGTCCGGTTCCACCAACAGGACACCCTGAGGAGCCACAAGGACCACGCCTGGAGGAGAGCCCCTAGCCCTGTGTCTCTCCGGAGAGGCCTCGCTGGAGGCAACTCCACTCCAGCCCGACGTACGACCGCATCGGCGACCTCGGCTGGAGCATCGCCCACGGCACCGTCACCACCAACGCCTCCCTGGCACGCTTCACCGACACGTCCCCGGAGTGCCGGTCCTGCGGTAAAGTGGAGACGGTGGCGCACCAATACGTGGAGTGCAAGAGCCTGGACTCGCTGTTCAAGTTCCTGAGAAACATCCTCCTAAGGTTCAGCCTCCACTTCTCCCCGACGGTCCTCACCTTTGGATACCCAAAGGGTGACGGTTCCCCAACATCTTCAAGGGCCGGTCAACGTGCTCTTCGGCTACGCCAAGCTCGCCGTATACAGGCCGAGGAAGGCGGCCCTGGAGGGGCAACGTCCGGCCAGCATCCTGGGCATCTTCCGCGCTCTGGTCGGAGCCAGGGTGTGGCCGGAGTTCCGCCACGCGCGGCTGACCCACGCCGTGCCGGCCTTCAAGGAGCAGTGGGCGCTGGAGGAGGCCGTGTGCTCGGTGGCAGATGACGGTAGAGAGCTCTGCATGCAGATTGTGAGCTACTCGTCGGAGGCCGTTTGACTGTGGGAAGGGCTGCGTGCAGATGCAGCACTTGTCGTAGTTATAAAGAAAGAGAGTGAGAGAGTGAGAGCGACATGAAGTAGGAAGAGAGGGAGTAGAGAGAGAGGGGGGGCACAGAGGGGGGTAGAGAGAGGGGGGGGGGCACAGAGGGGGGTAGAGAGAGAGAGAGTGAAGGGGTAAGGAGTGCAGTGCGAGAAATATTTTGCTAAATCTTTCATTTAAAAGGGGGGGGGGGTGGGTTACATAAAGCAAAGCATTAAAAACAAAACGAAATGATGAACGGAGCAAAGTGCCGACTACGCCGATCATCTTCTTGTTTCCTCTGATCGTACAAAAACGGAAATCGTCCAAAAAAATCCAGCAAAAGCAGATATGACAGAGCTGCCTCTGAGCCCCCCTTCTATAAGTGACGCTTGAATGTAGCCCACAGAAGTGGACATTACAGAGCTACTGCTAAGCCACCTTCTATAAGTGACGCTAGAATGTAGCCCACAGAAGTGGACATCACAGAGCTACTGCTGAGCCAACTTCTATAAGTGACGCTTGAATGTAGCCCACAGAAGTGGACATCAGAGAGCTACCGCTGAGCCCCCTTCTATAAGTGACGCTTGAATGGAACCCACAGAAGTGGACATCATAGAGCTAGTGCTGAGCCCCCTTCTATAAGTGACGCTTGAATGGAACCCACAGAAGTGGATGTCACAGAGCTACCACTGAGCCACCTTCTATAAGTGACGCTTGAATGTAGCCCACAGAAGTGGACATCACAGAGCTACCTCTGAGCCTCCCTTCTATAAGTGACGCGTGAATGTAGCCCACAGAAGAGGACATCATAGAGCTGAGTCTGAGCCCCCTTCTATAAGTGACGCTTGAATGTAACCCACAGAAGTGGACATCACAGAGCTACTGCTGAGCCACCTTCTATAAGTGACGCTTGAATGTAGCCCTCAGAAGTGGACATCATAGAGCTACGTCTGAGCCACCTTCTATAAGTGACGCTTGAATGTAGCCCACAGAAGTGGTCATCACAGAGCTACTGCTGACCCCCTCTTCTATAAGTGACGCTTGAATGTAACCCACAGAAGTGGTCATCACAGAGCTACTGCTGAGCCCCCTTCTATAAGTGACGCTTGAATGGAACCCACAGAAGTGAACATCATAGAGCTACTGCTGAGCCACCTTCTATAAGTGACGCTTGAATGGATCCCACAGAAGTGGACATCACAGAGCTACTGCTGAGCCCCTTCTATAAGTGACGCGTGAATGTAGCCCACAGAAGTGGACATCACAGAGCTACCGCTGAGCCCCCTTCTATAAGTGACTCTTGAATGTAGCCCACAGAAGTGGACATCACAGAGCTACTGCTGAGCCAACTTCTATAAGTGACGCTTGAATGTAGCCCACAGAAGTGGACATCACAGAGCTACTGCTGAGCCCCCTTTTATAAGTGACGCTTGAATGTAGCTCACAGAAGTGGACATCACAGAGCTACTGCTGAGCCCCCTTCTATAAGTGACGCTTGAATGGAACCAACAGAAGTGGACATCATAGAGCTACTGCTGAGCCACCTTCTATAAGTCACGCTTGAATGTAGCCCACAGAAGTGGACATCACAGAGCTACTGCTGAGCCACCTTCTATAAGTGACACTTGAATGTAGCCCACAGAAGTGGACATCACAGAGCTGCCTCTGAGCCACCTTCTATAAGCGACGCTTGAATGGATCCCACAGAAGTGGACATCACAGAGCTACTGGTGAGCCCCTTCTATAAGTGACGCTTGAATGTAGCCCACAGAAGTTGACATCACAGAGCTACTGAGGAGCCCCCTTCTTTAAGTGACGCTTGAATGGAACCAACAGAAGTGGACATCACGGAGCTACCTCTGAGCCCCCTTCTATAAGTGACACTTGAATGTAACCCACAGAAGTGGACATCACAGAGCTACCACTGTGCCACCTTCTATAAGTGACGCTTGAATGGAACCCGCTGAAGTGGACATCACAGAGCTACTGCTGAGCCCCCTTCTATAAGTGACGCTTGAATGTGTAGCCCACAGAAGTGGACATCACAGAGCTACTGCTGAGCCCCCTTCTATAAGTGACGCTTGAATGTAACCCACAGATGTGGACATCACAGAGCTACTGCTGAGCCACCTTCTATAAGTGACGCTTGAATGGATCCCACAGAAGTGGACATCACAGAGCTACTGCTGAGCCACCTTCTATAAGTGACGCTTGAATGGATCCCACAGAAGTGGACATCACAGAGCTACTGCTGAGCCACCTTCTATAAGTGACGCTTGAATGTAGCCCACAGAAGTGGACATCACAGAGCTACTGCTGAGCCCCCTTCTATAAGTGACGCTTGAATGTAACCCACAGAAGTGGACATCAGAGAGCTACCACTGAGCCACCTTCTATAAGTGACAAGTGAATGTAGCCCCCAGAAGTGGACATCACAGAGCTACTGCTGAGCCCCCTTCTATAAGTGACGCTTGAATGTAGCCCACAGAAGTGGACATCACAGAGCTACCGCTGAGGCCCTCTTCTATAAGTGACGCTTGAATGTAGCCCACAGAAGTGGACATCACAGAGCTACCGCTGAGCCCCTCTTCTATAAGTGACGCTTGAATGTAGCCCACAGAAGTGGACATCACAGAGCTACCTCTGAGCCCCCTTCTATAAGTGACTCTTGAATGTGTAGCCCACAGAAGTGGACATCACAGAGCTACTGCTGAGCCACCTTCTATAAGTGACTCTTGAATGTAGCCCTCAGAAGTGGACATCACAGAGCTACCTCTGAGCCCCCTTCTATAAGCGACTCTTGAATGTGTAGCCCACAGAAGTGGACATCACAGAGCTACTGCTGAGCCACCTTCTATAAGTGATGCTTGAAAGTAACCCACAGATGTGGACATCACAGAGCTACTGCTGAGCCACCTTCTATAAGTGACGCTTGAATGGATCCCACAGAAGTGGACATCACAGAGCTACTGCTGAGCCACCTTCTATAAGTGACGCTTGAATGTAGCCCACAGAAGTGGACATCACAGAGCTACTGCTGAGCCCCCTTCTATAAGTGATGCTTGAATGTAACCCACAGAAGTGGACATCACAGAGCTACCACTGAGCCACCTTCTATAAGTGACAAGTGAATGTAGCCCACAGAAGTGGACATCACAGAGCTACCGCTGAGCCCCTCTTCTATAAGTGACGCTTGAATGTAGCCCACAGAAGTGGACATCACAGAGCTACCTCTGAGCCCCCTTCTATAAGCGACTCTTGAATGTGTAGCCCACAGAAGTGGACATCACAGAGCTACTGCTGAGCCACCTTCTATAAGTGACGCTTGAATGTAACCCACAGAAGTGGACATCACAGAGCTACTGCTGAGCCACCTTCTATAAGTGACTCTTGAATGGATCCCACAGAAGTGGATGTCACACTCACGGCAGAGGGCGCCACTCGCCGCTCGCAGAGTGAGTGGCTCTGTGTGTGATGAGTCTGTGGGTCTCTGTGTGGTGAGTCTGTGGCTCTATGTGTGATGAGTCTGTGGGTCTCAGTGTGGTGAGTCTGTGGGTCTCTGTGTGGTGAGTCTGTGGGTCTCTGTGTGATGAGTCTGTGGGTCTCAGTGTGGTGAGTCTGTGGGTCTCTGTGTGGTGAGTCTGTGGGTCTCTGTGTGGTGAGTCTGTGGGTCTCTGTGTGGTGAGTCTGTGGGTCATGCGGTGGTGAGTCTGTGGGTCTCTGTGTGGTGAGTCTGTGGGTCTTTGTGTGGTGAGTCTGTGGGTCTCTGTGTGCTGAGTCTGTGGGTCTCTGTGTGGTGAGTCTGTGGGTCTCTGTGTGATGAGTCTGTGGGTCTCTGTGTGCTGAATCTGTGAATCTATGTGTGGTGAGTATGTGGGTCTCTGTGTGGTGAGTCTGTGGGTGTCTGTTTGGTGAGTCTGTGGGTCTCTGTGTGATGAGTCTATGGGTCTCTGTGTGGTGAGTCTGTGGGTCTCTGTGTAATAAGTCTATGGGTCTCTGTGTGGAGAGTCTGTGGATCTGTGTGTGATGAGTCTGTGGGTCTCTGTGTGGTGAGTCTGTGGGCCTCTGTGTGGTTAGTCTGTGGGTCTCTGTGTGGACAGTCTGCGGGTCTCTGTGTGGTGAGTCTGTGGGTCTCTGTGTGGTGAGTCTGTGGGTCTCTGTGTGGTGAGTCTGTGGGTCTCTGTGTGGTGAGTCTGTGGGTCTCTGTGTGGTGAGTCTGTGGGTATCTGTGTGGTGAGTCTGTGGGTCTCTGTGTGGTGAGTCTGTGGGTCTCTGTGTGGTGAGTCTGTGGGTCTCTGTGTGGTGAGTCTGTGGGTCATGGGGTGGTGAGTCTGTCAGTCTCTGTGCGGTGAGTCTGTGGGTATCTGTGTAGTGAGTCTGTGGGTCTCTGTGTGGTGAGTCTGTGGGTCTGTGTGTGATGAGTCTGTGGGTCTCTGTGTGGTGAGTCTGTGGGTCTCTGTGTGATGAGTCTGTGGGTCTCTGTGTGGTAAGTCTGTGGGTCTCTGTGTGGTGAGTCTGTGGCTCTGTGTGTGATGAGTCTGTGGGTCTCTGTGTGGTGAGTCTGTGGGTCTCTGTGTGGCGAGTCTATGGGTCTCTGTGTGGTGAGTCTGTAGGTCTCTGTGATGAATCTATGGGTCTCTGTGTGGTGAGTCTGTGGATCTGTTTGTGATGAGTCTGTGGGTCTCTGTGTGGTGAGACTGTGGATCTCTGTGTGGTGAGTCTGTGGGTCTCTGTGTGGAGAGTCTGTGGGTCTCTGTGTGGTGAGTCTGTGGGTCTCTGTGTCGTGAGTCTGTGGGTCTCTGTGTGGTGATTCTGTTCGTCTCTGTGTGATGAAAACATGGGTCTCTGTGTGGTGAGTCTGTGGATCTGTGTGTGATGAGTCTGTGGGTCTCTGTGTGGTGAGTCTGTGGGTCTCTGTGTGGTGAGTCTGTGGGTCATGGGGTGGTGAGTCTGTCAGTCACTGTGCGGTGAGTCTGTGGGTCTCTGTGTGGTGAGTCTGTGGGCCTGTGTGTGATGAGTCTGTGGGTCTCTGTGTGGTGAGTCTGTGGGTCTCTGTTTGATGAGTCTGTGGGTCTCTGTGTGGTAAGTCTGTGGGTCTCTGTATGGTGAGTCTGTGGCTCTGTGTGTGATGAGTCTGTGGGTCTCTGTGTGGTGAGTCTGTGGGTCTCTGTGTGGCGAGTCTATGGGTCTCCGTGTGGTGAGTCTGTAGGTCTCTGTGATGAATCTATGGGTCTCTGTGTGGTGAGTCTGTGGATCTGTTTGTGATGAGTCTGTGGGTCTCTGTGTGGTGAGACTGTGGGTCTCTGTGTGATGAGTCTGTGGGTCTCTGTGTGGTGATTCTGTTCGTCTCTGTGTGATGAATACATGGGTCTCTGTGTGGTGAGTCTGTGGATCTGTGTGTGATGAGTCTGTGGGTCTCTGTGTGGTGAGTCTGTGGGTCTCTGTGTGGTGAGTCTGTGGGTCATGGGGTGGTGAGTCTGTCAGTCACTGTGCGGTGAG
The DNA here is from genome assembly GCF_048934315.1 of Petromyzon marinus. Lineage (NCBI taxonomy): Eukaryota > Metazoa > Chordata > Hyperoartia > Petromyzontiformes > Petromyzontidae > Petromyzon > Petromyzon marinus. The sequence goes on along the minus strand of NW_027423687.1, from coordinate 313,097 downwards.
TCTGTGGGTCTCTGTGTGGTGAGTCTGTGGGTCTGTGTGTGATGAGTCTGTGGGTCTCTGTGTGGTGAGTCTGTGGGTCTCTGTTTGATGAGTCTGTGGGTCTCTGTGTGGTAAGTCTGTGGGTCTCTGTATGGTGAGTCTGTGGCTCTGTGTGTGATGAGTCTGTGGGTCTATGTGTGGTGAGTCTGTGGGTCTCTGTGTGGCGAGTCTATGGGTCTTTGTGTGGTGAGTCTGTAGGTCTCTGTGATGAATCTATGGGTCTCTGTGTGGTGAGTCTGTGGATCTGTTTGTGATGAGTCTGTGGGTCTCTGTGTGGTGAGACTGTGGGTCTCTGTGTGATGAGTCTGTGGGTCTCTGTGTGGTGAATATGTGGGTCTCTGTGTGGTGAGTCTGTGGGTCTCTGTGTGGAGAGTCTGTGGGTCTCTGTGTGGTGAGTCTGTGGGTCTCTGTGTGGTGAGTTTGTGGGTCTCTTTGTGATGAATACATGGGTCTCTGTGTGTGTGAGTCTGTGGGTCTCTGTGTGTGTGTGAGTCTATGGGTCTCTGTGTGTGTGAGTCTATGGGTCTCTGTGTGGTGAGTCTATGGGTCTCTGTGTGTGTGAGTCTATGGGTCTCTGTGTGTGTGAGTCTATGGGTCTCTGTGTGTGAGTCTATGGGTCTCTGTGTGTGAGTCTATGTGTGAGTCTATCGGTCTGTGTGTGTGTGTGAAAGTCTATGGGTCTATGTGTGAGTCTATGGGTCTGTGTGTGTGTGAGTCTATGGGTCTGTGTGTGTGAGTCTATGGGTCTCTGTGTGAGTCTATGGGTCTCTGTGTGTGTGAGTCTATGGGTCTGTGTGTGTGTGAATCTATGGGTCTCTGTGTGAGTCTATGGGTCTCTGTGTGTGTGTGAGTCTGTGGGTCTCTGTGTGTGTGAGTCTATGGGTCTCTGTGTTTGTGTGAGTCTATGGGTCTCTGTGTGAGTCTATGGGTCTGTGTGAATCTATGGGTCTCTGTGTGAGTCTATGGGTCTCTGTGTGTGTGTGTGAGTCTGTGGGTCTCTGTGTGTGTGAGTCTATGGGTCTCTGTGTGTGAGAGTCTATGGGTCTCTCTGTGTGAGTCTATGTGTGAGTCTATCGGTCTGTGTGTGTGTGTGAGAGTCTATGGGTCTATGTGTGAGTCTATGGGTCTGTGTGTGTGTGAGTCTATGGGTCTCTGTGTGAGTCTATGGGTCTGTGTGTGTGTGAGTCTATGGGTCTGTGTGTGTGTGAGTCTATGGGTCTCTGTGTGAGTCTATGGGTCTCTGTGTGTGTGTGAGTCTGTGGGTCTCTGTGTGTGTGAGTCTATGGGTCTCTGTGTGTGTGTCAGTCTGTGGGTCTCTGTGTGTGTGAGTCTATGGGTCTCTGTGTGTGTGTGAGTCTATGCGTCTCTGTGTGTGTGAGTCTATGGGTCTCTGTGTGTGTGAGTCTATGGGTCTCTGTGTGTGTGAGTCTATGGGTCTCTCTGTGTGTGTGAGTCTATGGGTCTCTGTGTGGTGAGTCTATGGGTCTATGTGTGAGTCTATGGGTCTGTGTGTGTGTGAGTCTATGGGTCTCTGTGTGAGTCTATGGGTCTCTGTGTGTGTGAGTCTATGGGTCTGTGTGTGTGTGAGTCTATGGGTCTATGTGTGAGTCTATGGGTCTGTGTGTGTGTGAGTCTATGGGTCTCTGTGTGAGTCTATGGGTCTCTGTGTGTGTGAGTCTATGGGTCTGTGTGTGTGTGAGTCTATGGGTCTCTGTGTGAGTCTATGGGTCTCTGTGTGTGTGTGAGTCTGTGGGTCTCTGTGTGTGTGAGTCTATGGGTCTCTGTGTGTGTGTCAGTCTGTGGGTCTCTGTGTGTGTGAGTCTATGGGTCTCTGTGTGTGTGAGTCTATGGGTCTCTGTGTGTGTGAGTCTATGGGTCTCTGTGTGGTGAGTCTATGGGTCTCTGTGTGTGAGAGTCTGTGGGTCTCTGTGTGTGTGAGTCTATGGGTCTCTGTGTGTGTGAGTCTATGGGTCTCTGTGTGTGTGAGTCTATGGGTCTCTGTGTGGTGAGTCTATGGGTCTCTGTGTGTGAGAGTCTGTGGGTCTCTGTGTGTGTGAGTCTATGGGTCTCTGTGTGTGTGTCAGTCTGTGGGTCTCTGTGTGTGTGAGTCTATGGGTCTGTGTGTGTGTGTGAGTCTATGGGTCTCTGTGTGTGTGAGTCTATGGGTCTCTGTGTGGTGAGTCTATGGGTCTCTGTGTGTGAGAGTCTGTGGGTCTCTGTGTGAGAGTCTGTGGGTCTCTGTGTATCTCTCTCCATCTACTTCCTCCTTCTTCCTCTCTCATTCCTTCCTCCTCCATCCCCTCGTCTTTGCATTCCTTGCGTGATTCGTCACGACCGGGTCATCCGGTATGATGGGAACTTCTTTTTCACTCCCTCCCCTATCTCCATCTCTCTCCTTCTCTCACTCTGTATCTCTCCATCTCCCTCCCCATCTCATTCTCTCTTTCTCCATCTTTCTCCATCTCTCTCCCTCCGTCTCTCTCCCTCCGTCTCTCTCCATCCATCTCTCTCCATCTCTCTCCATCTCCCTCCCTCCATCTCTCCATCTCTCTCCATCTCTCTCCCTCCATCTCTCTCCATCCATCTCTCTCCATCTCTCTCCAAGTCTCTCCCTCCATCTCTCTCCCTCCATCTCTCTCCCTCCATCTCTCTCCCTCCATCTCTCTCCCTCCATCTCTCTCCCTCCATCTCTCTCCATCCATCTCTGTCCATCTCTCTCCATTTCTCCATCTCTCTCTTTCTCTCTGTCGATCTTCCTCCAGCAGAATCCTCAGTAGCATCATCATCAGCAGCAGCAGTAGCAGCAGCATCATCAGTAGCATCATCAGCAGCAGCAGTACTAGCAGGAGCATCATCAGTAGCATCATCAGCAGCAGTAGCATCATCAGCAGCAGTAGCATCATCATCATCAGCATGATCACCACACCATCAACATCATCTGCACCATCAACCGCAGCTGCTGTTCGCCACTGAGTGGTCGTTAATGTCACACACGGCTCTTGTGCCAGGCTAGGTGCACCAGCGTCACCGCCATCGGCGTCACTGCCATCGGCATCAGCTTCTGGCTGAACCGGTTTTAGAAGCCGCTCCTGAAACCGGGTCTCAGGGTGCGTCCGAGTGTGAGAATATTCACCCCAAACCCCGCCCCCACCACCTCCCCCACCACCTCCCCCACCACCTCCCCCACCACCTCCCCCACCACCTCCACCACTACCTCCACCACTACCTCCACCACCTCCCCCACTACCACCTCCACCACTACCTCCACCACCACCACCACCTCCACCACCTCCCCCACTACCACCACCTCCCCCACTACCTCCTCCACCACCACCTCCACCACTACCTCCTCCACCACCACCTGCACCACCTCCACCACCTCCCCCACTACCACCACTACCTCCACCACCACCTCCACCACGACCACCACCTCCCCCACTACCACCACCACCTCCCCCACTACCACCACCACTACCACCACCACCACCACCACCACCACCACGACCATCACCTCCCCCACTACCACCACCACTACCACCACCACTACCACCACCACCACGACCATCACCTCCTCCACTACCACCACCACTACCACCACCACCACGACCACCACCTCCCCCACTACCACCACTACCTCCACCACCACCACCACCTCCCCCATTACCACCTCCACTACCACCACCACTACCACCTCCACCTCCACCACCACCACATCCACCACCACTACCACAACCTCCACCACCACCTCTACCACCACCACCTCCCCCACTACCACCTCCACCACCTCCACCACCACCTCCCCCACTACCACCCCCACCACCTCCCCCACTACCACCACCACCACCTCCCCCACTACCACCTCCACCACCTCCACCACCACCACCACCACTACCACCACCTCCCCCACTACCACCTCCACCACCTCCACCACCACCACCACCTCCTCCACTTCCACCACCTTCACCACCACCTCCACCTCCACCACCACCTCCTCCACTTCCACCACCACCACCTCCTCCACCTCCACCACCTCCACCACCACCACCACCTCCTCCACTTCCACCACCACCACCTCCCCCACTACCACCACCACCTCCCCCACTTCCACCTTCTCCACCACCCTCGGCATAGACCCACACAGCAGCAACGAAATGGCAGGGGGCCCTTTAAGTGACAGCTGATGGCTGTAAGAGACAGTGTTCCTTTAAGAGACAGCTGGTGGCTATAAGAGACAGTGTTCCTTTAAGAGACAGCTGGTGGCTATAAGAGACAGTGTTCCTTTAAGAGACAGCTGGTGGCTATAAGAGACAGTGTTCCTTTAAGAGACAGCTGGTGGCTATAAGAGACAGTGTCCCTTTAAGAGAGAGGTGTCCCTTTAAGACACAGGTGTCCCTTTAAGGCGCACGTGCCCGTGGATTTAGGTGACGCCACCGCAACGTGATGCGAAGCCGATGGAGCTCAATGCAAGTCGCCTTAATGACGCCATCGCCAACGGTCATTACCCAGTGACAGAGACGCAGGTCCACCAGGTAGCCTTCAACAGGACGCAGGGGCAAGGGGCAGTCCATGAATGACGTCACGCGATTTTGGACGATTTTTGACCACACCCCCAATCGTCACACGACATCACAAAAAGTCAGACCCCCCCCCTTCAAATATGACGTCACAAAGCTCTGCCCCCCCCCCCCAAATAGGTGCGTGACGTCATTTATGTGTGTATCTGTGTGCATGTCTGTGTGTGTGTATCTGTGTGTGTCTGTGTGTGTATCTGTGTGTGTGTATCTGTGTGTGTTTGTCTGTGTGTGTGTCTGTGTTTGTGTCTGTGTGTGTGTCTATGTGTGTGTCTGTGTGTGTGTGTGTCTGTGTGTGTATCTGTGTGTGTGTATCTGTGTGTGTTTGTCTGTGTGTGTGTCTGTGTTTGTGTCTGTGTGTGTGTCTATGTGTGTGTCAGTGTATGTCTGTGTGTATCTGTGTGTGTGTCTGTGTATGTGTCTGTGTTTGTGTCTGTCTGTGTATCTGTGTGTGTGTCTGTGTGTGTGTGTGTGTCGGTGTGTGTGTATCTGTGTCCGGCAAAACAACCCCCTACCTCCTCGCGGTGCCGGACGGGCAACTCTGTCGTGGACAGTGCTGTGGGGGGAGGGCCAATTCCGATTGGCCCCTCCCCTCATGGCGTCTGTGTCCACCACAGTGGCTAAACGGGGGCTCTGGATGGGTGCGAGGGGCTGGTAACTCCTCCACCTTCAATGAATTACCACTAAACCACGAGTTAAACTGAAATATGTAACTAATAAGCTTGTGCCGGAGGCACCCGGGGGGACAGGCGTCAATGACGTCTCCTGGCCAAACCGCAATTAGTGGAGCCAGGAGATTGAATCTCTACCCTCCAGAAACAACGAAAAGCCACTACGGATGGCCACGTGGAATGTTCGAACACTCACTGCGGAGGAGAGGCTGCCACTCCTCTGTCGGGAGCTGGACCGGTACCGCCTGGATCTCTGTGGCATACAGGAGGTCCGGTGGACCGGTTCTGGCTCCTGCCACCATGAGGGGTGGACAGTCCTCTACTCCGGGCAGCTGACTGCCAAACAACAGGGTGTGGCTCTTCTTTTGAACAAAAGAATGAAGGGGGCGTGGGAGCGTGGCGGTGAGGTGTGGGAAGCTGTAAGCCCCAGGCTACTTTGGGTTCGCCTTCCCATCAACCGGAGGCGAGGAGTGGTGGTCGTGGTCATTTATGCCCCCACCGAAGACGAACATCCGTGGAGGGATGCAGGCAAAGCCGATGAGTCAGATGCCTTCTATGACCTCCTGTCACAGGTGCTGGCTAAAGTGGCACCTCGGGATAGTGTCATCATGTTGGGTGACTTCAATGCCCGAGTTAGTCATGATGCTGGCACCTGGTCTGGAGTGATTGGAGGGCATGGGCCAGATCAGCTCAATAACAATGGTAGGAGGCTAGAATTTTGTGCAGCTCATTGGCTTGTAATTACCAACACGCTGTTCCGGCATCGGCGCATCCACACAACATCATGGATGCATGCCGGGTCCAAGCAAGAACATCTGCTGGACTACATAGTGACGGAACAGCGGATGCGAGCCCATGTCCTTGACACCAGGACCTACCGTGGAGCTGATCTGCCCGCTGACCATCGACTAGTCATCTGTAAGATGCGCCTGGCATTCTTCCACTCCGGTGGTGGGTGTACACCCAGGACCCCATTCTAACCTAAAGTGGCCTGGTCTCAGTTATCTGATGAAAGTTGCAAGGAAGAATTTCATCATCGCTTGCGGCTGGGATTGGCATCGTCCCCCACTCCTCCTGATGTGGAGGGTAAATGGGCGAGGTTTAGGACCGTGACTCATGCAGCAGCAATGGCTGTTTTGGGTACGTGGTCCAGACCTCCCCAGAGACCCTGGCTGACAGAGGAGGTGTTCAGGATGGTTGAGAAAAAGCGACAGGCCCACTGTCATCGGCTACAGAATCCCACGTCAGAGAATGAGGAGTCTTACCACAGCCTTCGCTCGGAGGTTCGGAGAGCCGTGAGGCGCTGCAAGAATGGGTGGTGGTCGCGGGTTGCTGAGGAGATGGAGTCTGCCTCAGTGGCCCGCGATCACAAATCTCTATTTAACTCCATAAAAAAAGTAACCTGCAGCACCACGCCTATTACCATCAGGGGAAAAATCTGTGATCCAATCTCTGACCCCCAGGAACAGGTTTGCAGATTTGCTGAGCATTTCTGTGATGTCCTGGGGGAGGGAGAATCCCTCAGCCAGGAAAACATCGTGGCACAAAGTGAGGATGACCCTGCTGAGGCTGCGGTGCCTCAAATATTGGAAGAAGTCACCCCCTGTGAGTGGCTGGATGAAGTACCATCTGTTGAGGAAGTACTGAAGGCAATCCGGAGTCTGAGACCAGGAAAGGCAGCGGGAAGAGATGATCTCCCAAGCGAAATGCTGAGGGAGGGTGGCGTTTGTGCACAGACTGCCCTATATGACATCATAACAACAGTCTGGACCACTGGACGGGTTCCGCAGGATTGGAAGGATGCCCTGGTGGTCTCCCTCTTTAAGAAGGGGGACCGCACAGACTGTAACAACTACAGGGGCATCTCACTCCTCAGTGTGCGGGGAAAGGTCCTGGCAAGGATTATTCAACATCGCCTCACCAGGCACGCTGAGGAGAGGCTTGCGGAGCCCCAATGCGGTTTCAGGAAAGGGTGGTCCTGCACAGATGCCATATTTTCTGTCCGTCTGATACAGCAGAGGTGTAGGGAATTCCAACAAGACCTACATCTGTGCTTTATTGACCTGGTCAAGGCCTATGATACCATCAGTAGGCCTGGGCTCTTGGTTGTTCTTCGTACTTTTGGAGTCCCTGACCCTCTGCTCACGATCATTAAGGACCATCATGATATTGAGCGGGCCTGGGTAAAACTGCGTGGCCGGGAGTCAGAGCCATTCCCTGTACACCTTGGGGTGCGACAGGGACGTCCTCTGGCTCCCACATTATTTAACATCTATTTTGACCACGTAGTTCGTGAAGCCTTCAATAGCTGTACCGGGGGAATCTCCATTTGGTACAGATATAATGGGAGGCTGGTCGATGCCCTGGTGCGGTCAAGGGATGGCTCACTATTGCTCAACCACGTTATGTATGCTGATGATTTGGTAATAGCTGCTCATTCAGAGGAGGAGTTGGACACGCTGCTGCTGAGACTCGAGCGTGCCACTCAGAGATGGGGCCTTACCATCAGCCCCACCCAAACTAAGCACCTGCCTGGGTATTTTGTACCATCGGAAACTCCACCCCCACAACTCCAAATCGGTGATGGGGCAGTTGTGGAGAGAGTGGAGAGTTTCCCATACCTGGGCAGTGTGCTTATGACCAGCTCCAGTTGAACAGCAGAGGTCTCACTCTGAATCAGTCGAGCAGCAATATCTTTTCATCGGTTGCGTAACGCTTTATGGAAGCTACCTGGTCTGTCGCTCCGCACTAAGCTTCAGGTCTTCTCGGCCACGGTCATTCCCTCCCTTCTCTATGCTTACGAAACGTGGACCCCCTTAATAGAGCATCTTCACCGGTTTGAAACATTTAGGCTGGCCTGCCTTCGATCCATCCTGGGTTTAACCAGGCTGGATTGTGTGAGGAGCTCACAAATCCTTGAAAGATCTGGGCAAGGTCCCATCGGTGAGCTCCTCCGGCAGGCAAGGCTGCGTTGGCTGGGTCATGTAGCCCGCATGCCCAGCCACCGCATGCCGAAACAGCTTTTGTTCAGCCGGATCGAGGGGGCTAAACGGGCGCGGCACGGGCTAGAGAAGAGATGGAGTGACGTGGTACAGGAGGACCTGGAGCTGAGTGGACTTGCCGATGACTGGTACCAGCGGTGTCAAGATCGGCCTATGTGGAGGAGGCTCGTGAAGGACGCTACTGGGCAGTTGGAGGCAGTCGCCCTCCAACAACAACGGAGGGCAGAGGAGCGACGCTCACAACAAGGAGCGGAGTGCCGGGTGGCTAAAGCACAGCAAGTTGGCACAGTAGGGGGCACAGGTGGTGCATCATCCAGTCATCTCAGTCAGTCGACCCGTAGCACCTGGGTCTGCCCCGTGACCTCCTGCCAGCGGGCGTTCGACACTCTACGTGGCCTCAAGGTGCACATGGCCTGGCACAAGCGTCGTGGTGACGTCACCGCCACTTAGTGGCGAATGGCGGTTGTTGTTGTATCTGTGTGTATCTGTGTGTGTCTGTGTATGTCTGTGTTGAAGTGTATCAGTGTGTATCTGTGTGTGTGTCTATGTGTGTATCTGTGTATGTCTGTGTTGAAGTGTGTCAGTGTGTGTCTTTGTGTGTGTCTGTGTGTGTGCCTTTGTGTGTGTCTGTGTATGTGTGTATTGAAGTGTGTAAGTGTGTGTCTGTGTGTATGTCTATGTGTGTGTCTGTGTTTGTGTGTTGAAGAGTGTCAGTGCGTGTCTGTGTGTGTGTCTCTGTGTGTGTCTGTGTGTGTGTGTCTGTGTTTGTGTGTGTTGAAGTGTGTCAGTGTGTGTCTGTGTGTGTCTATGTGTGTGTCTGTGTGTTTATGTCTGTGTTGAAGCGTGTCTGTGTGTGTGTCTGTGTGTGTCTGTGTAAAAACAACCCCCTACTTCCTCGTTGGTGCTGGACAATAACGCTGTGGTGAGCAGTGCCATGGGGGGGAGGGGCAACTTAGATTTTCCATTCCCCTCATGGCGTTTGTAGCTTGTGCCTGAGGCTCCATGGGGACAGGCGTCTATGACGTCTCCTGGCCAAACCCCATTTGTCAAAGTCAGGAGACTGAATCTCTACCCTCGGGGCTCCTCCAGAAGAAGCAAAAAGCCACTGCAGGTGGCCACGTGGAATGTTCGAACACTCACTGCGGAGGAGAGGCTGCCACTCCTCTGTCGGGAGCTGGACCGATACCGCCTGGATCTCTGTGGTATTCAGGAGATCCGGTGGACCGGCTCTGGCTCCTGCCCCCATGAGGGGTGGACAGTCCTCGACTCGGGGCAGGAGACTGCCAAACAACAGGGAGTGGCTCTGCTTCTGAACAAAAGAATGAAGGGGCGTGGGAGCGTGGCAGTGAGGTGTGGGAAGCTGCAAGCCCCAGGCTACTTAGGGCTCGCCTTCCCATCAACCGGAGGCGAGGAGTGGTGGTCGTGGTTACTTATGCCCCCACCGAAGATGAACATCCGTGGAGGGATGCAGGCAAGGCCGATTATTCAGATGCCTTATATGACCTCCTGTCACAGGTGCTAGCTAAAGTGGTGCCTCGGGAGAGAGTCATCTTATTGGGTGACTTCAATGCCCGAGTTGGTCATGATGCTGGCACCTGGTCTGGAGTGATTGGAAGGCATGGGCCAGATCAGCTCAATAACAACGGTAGGAGGCTGCAAGCTTTTTGTGCAGCCCATGGGCTTGTAATTACCAACACACTGTTCCAGCATCAGCGCATCCACGCAACATCATGGATGCATGCCGGGTCCAAGCAGGAACATCTGCTGGACTACATAGTGACGGACCAGCGGAGGTAGGCCCATGTCCTTGACAGCAGGACCTACCGTGGAACTGATCTGCCCTCTGACCATCGACTAGTCATCTGTAAGATGCCCCTGCCATTCTTCCACTTCGGTGGTGGGTGTACACCTAGGAACCCATTCCAACCTAAGGTTGCATGGTCTCAGCTAGCTGATGGAAGTTGCAAGCGAGAATTTCATAATCGCTCGCGGCTGGGGTTGGCATCGTCCCCCATTCCTCCAGATCTCGAGGGTAAATGGGCGAGGTTTAGGACTGTGACTCATGCAGCTGCAATGGCTGCTTTGGTACGCGGTCCAGACCTCCCCAGAGACCCTGGCTGACAAAGGAGGTGTTCAGGCTGGCTGAGAAAAAGCGACATGCCCACTCTCATCGTCTACAGCATCCCACGTCAGAAAATGAGGAGGCTTACCGCAGCCTTCCCTTGGAGGTTCGGAGAGCCGTGAGGCGCTGCAAGGATGGGTGGTGGTCGCGGGTTGCTGAGGCGATTGAGTCTGCCTCAGTGGCCCACGATCACTAATCGCTATTTAACCCCATCAAAAAAGTAACCTGCAGCACCACACCAATCACCATCATTAGGAGAAATAACGGTGATCCAATCTTCGACCACCAGGAACAGGTTTGCAGATTTGCTGAGCATTTGTGAAGTCCTGGGGGAGGAAAAATCCCTAAGCCTGGAAAACATCGTGGGACAAAGTGGGCATGACCCTGCTGAGGCTGGGGTGTCTCAAATATTGGAAGAAGTCACCCCCTGTGAGTGGCTGGCTGAGATGCCATCTGTTGAGGAAGCACTGAAGGCGATCCAGAGTCTGAGAACAGGAAAGGCACCAGGCAGAGATGATCCCCCAAGCGAAATGCTGAGGGAGGGTGGCGTTTGTGCACAGACTGCCCTACATGACATCATAACAACAGTCTGGACCACTGGACGGGTTCCGCAGGATTGGAAGGATGCCCTGGTGGTCCCCCTCTTTAAGAAGGGGGACCGCACAGACTGTAACAACTACAGGGGCATCTCACTCCTCACTGTGCCGGGAAAGGTCCTGGCAAGGATTATTCAACATCGCCTTGCCAGGCACGCTGAGGAGAGGCTTGCGGAGCCCCAATGCGGTTTCAGGAAAGGGCGGTCCTGCACAGATGCCATATTTTCTGTCCGTCTGATACAGCAGAGGTGTAGGGAATTCCAACAAGACCTACATCTCTGCTTTATTGACCTGGTCAAGGTCTATGATACCATCAGTAGGCCTGGACTCTGGGTTGTTCTTCGTGCTTTTGGAGTACCTGACCCTCTGCTCACGATCATTAAGGACCTTCATGATGGTGCGCGGGCCCGGCTAAAACTACGTGGCCGGGAGTCAGAGCCATTCCCTGTACACCTTGGGGTGCGACAGGGATGTCTTCTGGCTCCCACATTATTTAGCACATTTTTCGACTACGTAGTTCATGAAGCCTTCGATGGCTGTACCGGAGGAATTTCCATCTGGTAAAGATACAATGGGAGGCTGATCGATGCCCGGGTGCGGTCAAGGGATGGCTCCCTATTGGTCAACCACTTTTCATGCCGATGATCTGGTAATAGCTGCTCACTCAGGAGGAGTTGGAGACGCTACTGCTGAACCTGGAGCTTACCACGAAGACATGGGGCCTTACCATCAGCTCCACCAAAACTAAGCACCTGCCGGTGTATTTTGTACCATCGGACATTCCACCCCCACATCTCCCAATCGGTGATGGGGCAGTTGTGGAGAGAGTGGAGAGTTTCCCATATTCCTTGACAGTTTGCTTATTACCGGCTCCGGTTTAACAGCAGAGGTCTCACTCCGAAACAGTCGAGTGGCATTATCTTTTCATCAGTTGTGTGACGCTGTGTGGACGCTACCTGGTCTGTCGCTCCGCACAAAGCTTCAGGTCGTCTCCGCCACGGTCATTCCCTCCCTTCTCTATGCTTGCGAAACGTGGACCCCCCTAATGGAACATTTTCACCGGTTAGAAACATTTATGCTGGCCTGCCTACGATCCATCCTGGGTTTAACCAGACTGGATTGTGTGAGGAGCTCACAAATCCTTGAAAGATCTCGACAAAGTTCTATTGGTGAGCTCCTCCGGCAGGCAAGGCTGCATTGGCTTGGTCACGTAGCCCGCATGCCCAGCCACCGCATTCCTAAAGAGCTATTGTTCGGCAGGATCGAGAGGGCTAAACGGGCGCGGCATGGGCTAGAGAAGAGATGGAGTGATATGGTACAGGAGGACGTGGAGCTGAGTGGACTTGCCGATGACCGGTACCAGCGGTGTCAAGATCGGCCTCTGTGGAGGAGGCTCTTGAAGGACGCTACTGGGCAGTTGGAGGTAGTCGCCCTCCAACAACAATGGAGGGCGGAGGAGCGACGCTCACAACAACGAGCGGAGCGCCGGGTGGCTAAAGCACAGCAAGTTGGCACAGTAGGGGGCACAGGTGGTGCATCAGCCAGTCCTCTCAGTCATCTCAGTCAGTCGACCCGTGGCACCTGGGTCTGCCCCGTGACCTCCTGCCAGCGGGCGTTCGACACTTCACGTGGCCTCAAGGTGCACATAGCCTGGCACAAACGTCGTGGTGATGTCACCGCCACTTAGTGGCGAATGGCGGTTGTTGTTGTATGTGTGCCTGTGTCTGTGTTTGCCTGTGTGTGTGTCTGTGTCAGGGTGTGCCTGACACAACAGTTTGCTAGAGTCTATGCGGGGGATCTTTGCATTTTGTGTTTGCGTGTACACAGGCGAGTGCACACACTCACACACTCACACACGCACTCACACACGCACTCAATTAAAAACACACACACAAAAGACAAAGATCCCCCATATAGCCTGTAACAGAGTGTAGGGGCAAGTGCTGTTAGCGAGCACCTATGAAGGCCGGAACGATACACGAGGGGGTGGGTGGCCAGCACCACGCCCGACCGCCTTTGTCTCCCTAGTGGCAATGTTTACACACCGCACCAGGTACTCATTTGAGGCTGAGTCGACCTAGGGGAGGCCCGGGACCGGTTCAGATAATCGTCACTGGTGTTGGCCGTGAGCGGGAATCGAACCCGAGTCGCCAGGTTCCTAGCGCAGCGCGCTAACCGCTACACTACCGCTCCCCCACACACTCACACAAACACACACACACACAAACACACACACTCACACACATACACGCACACGCACACACACTCACGCACCCACGCACACACACCCACGCACACACACTCACACATGCACGGGCACGTGTCTTATAGCGATGACGTAACCCACATGACGCGCTGAGTCACAGCCACGCACAGACACACAGGTGAGTGTGAGTGAGTGTGTGTGAGTGAGTGTGTGTGAGTGTGAGTGAGTGTGTGTGAGTGAGTGTGTGTGAGTGAGTGTGTGTGAGTGAGTGTGAGTAAGTGTGTGTGAGTGTGTGAGTGTGTGTGTGAGTGAGTGTGAGTGTTACTGACAGCACTTGCCCCTACAGCCCTGTTAGATGCTACCTGGGGTAGCTTTATCTGTGTGTGTCACAGTGCCGGTGAACTTCGTAGACACTGCTGCTACTACTGACAGCACTTGTCCCTACATCGTGTTAGAGGCTACCTGGGGTAGCTTTGTCTGTGTGTGTCACAGTGCCGGTAGCCTTCATAGACACTGCTGCTGCTACTGACAGCACTTGCCCCTACAGCCCTGTTAGAGGCTACCTGGGGTAGCTTTATCTGTGTGTGTCACAGTGCCGGTGGACTTCGTAGACACTGCTGCTGCTACTGACAGCACTTGCCCCTACATCGTGTTAGAGGCTACCTGGGGTAGCTTTGTCTGTGTGTGTCACAGTGCCCGTAGCCTTCATAGACACTGCTGCTGCTACTGACAGCACTTGCCCCTACGTCGTGCTAGAGGCTACCTGGGGGAGCTTTGTCTGTGTCACAGTGCCGGGTAGCCTTCGTAGACGCTGCTGCTGCTACTGACAGCACTTGCCCCTACGTCGTGTTAGAGGCTACCTGGGGGAGCTTTGTCTGTGTGTGTCACAGTGCCGGTAGCCTTCATAGACACTGCTGCTGCTACTCACAGCACTTGCCCCTACAACCTCTTTGAGGCTACACGGGGGAACTTTGCCTTGGCTGTTGATAAACTTATTGAAAATCGCTGATCTCACTCAGTATGCAAATCACCGCGTGTGTGTGGCTGTGTGTGTGTCTGTGTGTGTATTTGTGTGTGTGTCTGTGTGTGTTCTGTGTGTGTATCTGTGTGTGTGTCTCTGTGTGTGTGTCTGTGTGTGTGTCTGTGTGTGTGTCTGTGTGTGTGCGCGTGTCTGTGTGTGTGTGTCTGTGCGTGTCTGTGTGTGTGTATCTGTGTGTATGTGTATCTGTGTGTGTGTCTGCGAGTGTGTCTGTGCGTGTCTGTGTGTGTGTATGTGTGTGTCTGTGAGTGTGTCTGTGTGTGTCTGTGTGTGTGTATGTGAGTGTGTATGTGAGTGTGTATGTGTGTGTGTGTGTGTCTCTGTGTGTGTCTGTGTGTATGTGAGTGTGTCTGTGAGTGTGTCTGTGTGTTTATCTGTGTGTCTGTGTGTGTGTGTCTGTGAGTGTGTCTGTGTGTCTGTGTGTGTGTCTGTGTGTGTGTCTGTGTGTGTATGTGAGTGTGTCTGTGTGTGTGTCTGTGTGTGTCTGTGTGTGTGTGTCTCTGTGTGTGTGTATGTGTGTGTGTCTGTGTGTGTGTGTCCGTAGAGTGTGTGTGTGTGTGTTTATCTGTGTGTGTTTATCTGTGTGTGTCTGTGTGTGTGTCTGTGTGTGTCTGTGTCTGTGAGTGTGTCTGTGTGTCTGTGTGTGTCTGTGTGTCTGTGTGTGTGTCCGTGAGTGTGTCTGTGTGTTTATCTGTCTGTGTGTCTGTGTGTGTGTCTGTGTGTGTCTGTGTGTGTCTGTGTGTGTGTCTTTGAATGTGTCTGTGTGTCTGTGTGTGTGTGTCTGTGTGTGTGTGTCTGTGTGTGTCTGTGTGTGTGTCTGTGTGTGTGTCTGTGAGTGTCTGTGTGTGTGTGTGTGTCTGTGTGTGTCTGTGTGTGTGTCTGGGTGTCTTTGCCTTAGCATCAGGAAATTCCGCCAACACAATCGTCACCTTTTGCAGGAAGAAATCGCTACCGTCCACCAGGCTCTGTCTCCTTGTTGTCTCTGTGTTGTCTCTGTGTTGTCTCTGTGTGTGTTGTCTCTGTGTTGTCTCCGTGTTGTCTCCGTGTTGTCTCCGTGTTGTCCCTGTGTTGTCTCGTGTTGTCTCCGTGTTGTCTCTCTCTCTGTGTCTCTCTCTGTGTCTCTCTCTGTGTCTCTGTGTGTCTCTCTCTGTGTCTCTGTGTGTCTCTCTCTCTCTGTGTCTCTCTGTCTCTCTGTCTCTTTGTCTCTCTCTGTGTCTCTGTGTCTCTCTCTGTCTCTCTGTGTGTGTGTCTCTCTCTCTCCGTGTCTCTCTGTTTCCGGTCTCTAGATCTGAGACAGAGAGACCGTGCAATGAGTGACACCTCCCTCTGCGTGTGCCTCGACTGCTGTATGTGTGAGAGAGACTCTCTTCCCTCCCTCTCTCTCTACCCGTGTCTCCCTCTCTCTCTACCC
The DNA here is from genome assembly GCF_048934315.1 of Petromyzon marinus. Lineage (NCBI taxonomy): Eukaryota > Metazoa > Chordata > Hyperoartia > Petromyzontiformes > Petromyzontidae > Petromyzon > Petromyzon marinus. The sequence continues at coordinate 297,440 of NW_027423687.1, read as the reverse complement.
CCCTCTCTCTCTCTCTACCCCCTCCTACCCCTCTCTCTCACTCTACCCCCTCTCTACCCCCTCTCTCTCTACCCCCTCTCTACCCCCTCTCTCTCTACCCCCTCTCTACCCCCCTCTCTCTCTACCCCTCTCTACCCCCTCTCTCTCTCTACCCCCTCTCTACCCCCTCCTCACTACCCCCTCTACCCTCTCTCTCTCTCTACCCCTCTCTACCCCCTCTCTCTCTACCCCCTCTCTACCCCCTCTCTCTCTACCCCCTCTCTACCCCCCTCTCCTCCCTCTCTCCCCTCTCTCTCTCTACCCCACTCTCTACCCCCTCTCTCTCTCTACCCCCTCTCTACCCCTCTCTCTCACTACCCCCTCTCTACCCCCTCTCTCTCTCTACCCCCTCTCTACCCCCTCTCTCTCTACCCCTCTCTACCCCCTCTCTCTCTACCCCCCCCCTCTCTCTCTCTACCCCTCTCTCTCTCTACCCCCCTCTCTCTCTCTACCCCCCTCTCTCTCTTACCCCTTCTTTAACCCCCTCTCTACCCCGTGTTCTCTCTCTACCCCCTCCCTCTCTCTACCCCTCTCTACCCCCTCTCTCTCTCTACCCTCCTCTCTCTCTACCCCTCTCTACCCCCCCTCTCTCTCTCTACCCCCCTCTCTCTCTACCCCCCTCTCTCTCTCTCTTCACCCCCTCTCTCTCTCTACCCCCTCTCTCTCTCTCTACCCCCTCTCTACCCCCTCCCTCTCTCTCTACCCCCTCTCTACCCCCTCCTCTCTCTCTACCCCCTCTCTACCCCCCTCTCTCTCTACCCCCTCTCTACCCCTCTCTCTCTCTACCCCCTCTCTACCCCCCCTCTCTCTCTCTACCCCCTCTCTGCCCTCTCTCTCTCTACCCCCTCTCTACCCCCCTCTCTCTCTCTACCCCCTCTCTACCCCCCTCCTCTCTCTCTACCCCTCTCCCCCTCTCTCTCTACCCCCTCTCTCCCCCCCTCTCTCTCTCTCTCTCTACCCTCTCTCTACCCCCCTCTCTCTCTACCCCCTATCTGCCCCGCCCTCCCTCTCTCTCTACCCCCTCTCTACCCCCCTCTCCTCTCTCCCCCTCTCTACCCCCCCTCTCTCTCCCTCTAACCCTCTCTCTCTCTTACCCCTCTCTACCCCCCCCTTTCTCTCCTCTCTACCCCCTCTCTCCTCTCTACCCCTCTCTACCCCCCCTCTCTCTCTCTCTACCCCCTCTCTACCCCCCCTCTCTCTCTCCCCCTCTCTACCCCCCCCTCTCTCTACCCCCCCTCTCTACCCCGTGTCTCCTCTCTACCCCCTCTCTACCCCTCTCTCTCTCTCTCTACCCCTCTCTACCCCCCTCCCTCTCTCTCTACCAACCTCTCTACCCTCTCTCTACCCTTCTCTCTACCCCCCTCTCTTTCTCTCTCTACACCTCTCTCTACACCCCTTCCCCCCTCCCCCCCCCCTCTACC
>NW_027423687.1:237511-295880 GCF_048934315.1 Petromyzon marinus | reverse complement strand
AGAGAGGGGGTAGAGAGAGAGAGGGGGTAGAGAGAGAGGGGGGTAGAGAGAGAGGAGAGGCAGAGAGGGGGTAGAGAGAGAGGGGGGGGGGTAGAGAGGGGGTAGAGAGAGAGGGGGGGGTAGAGAGGGGGTAGAGAGAGAGAGGGGGGTAGAGAGGGGGTAGAGAGAGAGAGGAGGGGCAGAGAGGGGGTAGAGAGAGAGAGAGGGGGGTAGAGAGGGGGTAGAGAGAGAGGGAGGGGCAGAGAGGGGGTAGAGAGAGAGAGAGGGAGGGGTAGAGAGGGGGTAGAGAGAGAGAGAGGGGGGTAGAGAGGGGGTAGAGAGAGAGGGGGGTAGAGAGGGGGTAGAGAGAGAGGGGGGTAGAGAGGGGGTAGAGAGAGAGAGAGGGGGGTAGAGAGGGGGTAGAGAGTCAGGGGGGTAGAGAGGGGGTAGAGAGAGAGGAGGGGGCAGAGAGGGGGTAGAGAGAGAGAGAGGGGGGTAGAGAGGGGGTAGAGAGAGAGGGGGTGTAGAGAGGGGGTAGAGAGAGAGGAGAGGCAGAGAGGGGGTAGAGAGAGAGGGGGGGGGGTAGAGAGGGGGTAGAGAGAGAGGGGGGGGTAGAGAGGGGGTAGAGAGAGAGAGGGGGGTAGAGAGGGGGTAGAGAGAGAGAGGGGGGTAGAGAGGGGGGGGAGAGAGAGGGGGTAGAGAGAGAGGGGGGGTAGAGAGAGGGGTAGGTAGAGAGAGAGGGGGGGGGTAGAGAGGGGGTAGAGAGAGAGGAGGGGGGTAGAGAGGGGGTAGAGAGAGAGAGGGGGAGGGGGTAGAGAGGGGGTAGAGAGCTCTCTCTCTTTTTACTCTTCTTTTTACCCTGTCTCTTTGTACTCTCTTACTCTCTCTCTTCTCTTCCTCTCTTTTACTCTCTCTCTTTTTACTCTTTTCTCTCTCTACTCTCTCTCTCTTTTTACTCTCTTTTTACTCTCTCTCTCTTTTTACTCTCTTTTTACTCTTCTCTCTCTTTTTATAACTCTCTTTTTACTCTCTCTTTTTTTTTTACTCTCTTTTTACTCTCTCTCTCTTTTTTACTCTCTTTTTACTCTCTCTCTTTTTACTCTCTTTTTACTCTCTCTCTCTCTTTTTTACTCTCTTTTACTCTCTCTCTTTTTATTACTCTCTTTTTACTCTCTCTCTTCTCTTCCTCTCTTTTTACTCTTCTCTCTTTGTTTTTTTTTACTCTCTTTTACTCTCCCTCTTTTTTTACTCTCTTTTTACTCTCTCTCTCTTTTTACTCTCTTTTTACCTCTCTCTCTCTTTTCCTCTCTTTCTCTCTCCTCTTTTTACTCTCTTTTTACTCTCTCTCTCTCTTTTTTACTCTCTTTTTACTCTCTCTCTTTTTTACTCTCTTTTTACTCTCTCTCTTTTTTTACTCTCTTTTTACTCTCTCTCTCTCTTTTTTACTCTCTTTTACTCTCTACCTTTTTACTCTTCTTTTTACTCTCTCTCTTCTTTTCCTCTCTTTTTACTCTCTCTCTCTCTTTTTACTCTCTTTTTACTCTCTCTCTTTTTATACTCTCTTTTTACTCTCTCTCTTCTCTTCCTCTCTTTTTACTCTCTCTCTTTTTTTACTCTCTTTTTACTCTCTCTCTTTTTTTACTCTCTTTTTACTCTCTCTCTCTTTTTTACTCTCTTTTTACTCTCTCTCTCTTTTTTACTCTCTTTTTACTCTCTCTCTCTTTTTACTCTCTCTCTTTTTTTACTCTCTCTCTCTTTTACTCTCTTTTTACTCTCTCTCTTTTTTAACTCTCTTTTTGAGAGAGACACAGAGACACAGAGAGAGAGACAAAGAGACAAAGAGACAGAGAGACACAGAGAGAGAGACACAGAGACACAGAGAGAGACACAGAGAGAGAGACAGAGAGAGAGAGAGACACACACAGAGAGACAGAGAGAGACAGAGAGAGAGACACAGAGAGAGACAGAGAGAGAGACACAGAGAGAGAGACAGAGAGAGAGACAACACGGAGACAACACGGAGACAACACAGAGACAACACGGAGACAACACAGAGACAGAGGGACCCGCTGAGGAGACTCAGCGTTGGACAGAGCCTGGTGGACGGTGGCGATTTCTTCCTGCAAAAGGTGACGATTTGTGTTGGCGGAATTTCCTGATGCTAAGGCAAAGACACCCAGACACACACACAGACACACACACACACAGACACTCACAGACACACACACACAGACACACTCACAGACACACACACAGACACACACAGACAGACACACTCACAGACACACACACACAGACACACAGACACATTCACAGACACACACACAGACACACACAGACACACACACACACAGACACACACAGACACAGACACACACAGACACACTCACAGACACACACACAGACACGCACAGACACACACACAGACACACACACAGACACACACAGACACACACACAGACACACAGACACACACACAGACACGCACAGACACACACAAACTCACAGACACACACACAGACATACACTGACACAGACACACACAGACACACACACAGATACACATACACACAGATACACACACAGACACGCACAGACACACACACACAGACACACACACAGACACACACACACACAGACACACACAGATACACACACAGACACACACAGACACGCACACACAGACACACACACAGACACACACACGCGGTGATTTGCATACTGAGTGAGATCAGCGATTTTCAATAAGTTTATCAACAGCCAAGGCAAAGTTCCCCCGTGTAGCCTCAAAGAGGCTGTAGGGGCAAGTGCTGTCAGTAGCAGCAGTGTCTATGAAGGCTACCGGCACTGTGACACACACAGACAAAGCTCCCCCAGGTAGCCTCTAACACGACGTAGGGGCAAGTGCTGTCAGTAGCAGCAGCAGCGTCTACGAAGGCTACCGGCACTGTGACACACACAGACAAAGCTCCCCCAGGTAGCCTCTAACACGATGTAGGGGCAAGTGCTGTGAGTAGCAGCAGCAGTGTCTATGAAGGCTACCGGCACTGACACACACAGACAAAGCTCCCCCAGGTAGCCTCTAACACGATGTAGGGGCAAGTGCTGTCAGTAGCAGCAGCAGTGTCTATGAAGGCTACCGGCACTGACACACACAGACAAAGCTCCCCCAGGTAGCCTCTAACACGATGTAGGGGCAAGTGCTGTCAGTAGCAGCAGCAGTGTCTATGAAGGCTACCGGCACTGTGACACACACAGACAAAGCTCCCCCAGGTAGCCTCTAACAGGGCTGTAGGGGCAAGTGCTGTCAGTAACACTCACACACTCACACACACACTCACACACACTTACTCACACCCACTCACTCACACACTCACTCACACACTCACACACACTCACTCACACACACTCACACACACTCACTCACACACACTCACTCACACTCACACACACTCACTCACACACACTCACCTGTGTGTCTGTGCGTGGCTGTGACTCAGCGCGTCATGTGGGTTACGTCATCGCTATAAGACACGTGCCCGTGCATGTGTGAGTGTGTGTGCGTGGGTGTGTGTGCGTGGGTGCGTGAGTGTGTGTGCGTGTGCGTGTATGTGTGTGAGTGTGTGTGTTTGTGTGTGTGTGTGTTTGTGTGAGTGTGTGGGGGAGCGGTAGTGTAGCGGTTAGCGCGCTGCACTATGAACCTGGCGACCCGGGTTCGATTCCCGCTCACGGCCAACACCAGTGACGATTATCTGAACCGGTCCCGGGCCTCCCCTAGGTCGACTCAGCCTCAAATGAGTACCTGGTGCGGTGTATAAACATTGCCACTAGGGAGACAAAGGCGGTCGGGCGTCGTGCTTGGCCACTCACCCCCTCGTGTACCGTTCCGGCCTTCATAGGTGCTCGCTAACAGCACTTGCCCCTACAGTCTGTTAAGGCTATATGGGGGATCTTTGTCTTTTGTGTGTGTGTGTTTAAGTGAGTGCGTGCGTGTGTGCGTGTATGAGTGCGTGTGTGAGTGCGTGTGTGCACTTGCCTGTGTACACGCAAACACAAAATGCAAAGATCCCCCGCATAGACTCTAGCAAACTGTTGTGTCAGGCACACCCTGACACAGACACACACACACAGACACAGGCAAAGACACAACAACAACAACAACCGCCATTCGCCACTAAGTGGCGGTGACGTCACCACGACGCTTGTGCCAGGCTATGTGCACCTTGAGGCCACGTGAAGTGTCGAACGCCCGCTGGCAGGAGGTCACGGGGCAGACCCAGGTGCCACGGGTCGACTGACTGAGATGACTGGCTGATGCACCACCTGTGCCCCCTACTGTGCCAACTTGCTGTGCTTTAGCCACCCGGCGCTCCGCTCGTTGTTGTGAGCGTCGCTCCTCCGCCCTCCATTGTTGTTGGAGGGCGACTACCTCCAACTGCCCAGTAGCGTCCTTCACGAGCCTCCTCCACAGAGGCCGATCTTGACACCGCTGGTACCGGTCATCGGCAAGTCCACTCAGCTCCACGTCCTCCTGTACCATATCACTCCATCTCTTCTCTAGCCCATGCCGCGCCCGTTTAGCCCTCTCGATCCTGCCGAACAATAGCTCTTTAGGAATGCGGTGGCTGGGCATGCGGGCTACGTGACCAAGCCAATGCAGCCTTGCCTGCCGGAGGAGCTCACCGATGGGACCTTGCCCAGATCTTTTAAGGATTTGTGAGCTCCTCACACAATCCAGCCTGGTTAAACCCAGGATGGATCGTAGGCAGGCCAGCAAAAATGTTTCTAACCGGTGAAAATGTTCCATTAGGGGGGTCCACGTTTCGCAAGCGTAGAGAAGGGAGGGAATGACCGTGGCGGAGACGACCTGAAGCTTTGTGCGGAGCGACAGACCAGGTAGCGTCCACACAGCGTCACACAACTGATGAAAATATATTGCCACTCGACTGTTTCGGAGTGAGACCTCTGCTGTTAAACTGGAGCCGGTAATAAGCAAACTGCCCAGGTATGGGAAACTCTCCACTCTCTCCACAACTGCCCCATCACCGATTGGGAGATGTGGGGGTGGAATGTCCGACGGTACAAAATACACCGGCAGGTGCTTAGTTTTGGTGGGGCTGATGGTAAGGCCCCATGTCTTCGTGGTAAGCTCCAGGTTCAGCAGTAGCGTCTCCAACTCCTCCTGAGTGAGCAGCTATTACCAGATCATCGGCATGAAAAGTGGTTGACCAATAGGGAGCCATCTCTTGACCGCACCCGGGCATCGATCAGCTTCCCATTGTATCTTTACCAGATGGAAATTCCTCCGGTACAGCCATCGAAGGCTTCACGAACTACGTAGTCGAAAAATGTGCTAAATAATGTGGGAGCCAGAAGACATCCCTGTCGCACCCCAAAGTGTACAGGGAATGGCTCTGACTCCCGGCCACGTAGTTTTAGCCGGGCCCGCGCACCATCATGAAGGTCCTTAATGATCGTGAGCAGAGGGTCAGGTACTCCCAAAGCACGAAGAACAACCCAGAGTCCAGGCCTACTGATGGTATCATAGACCTTGACCAGGTCAATAAAGCAGAGATGTAGGTCTTGTTGGAATTCCCTACACCTCTGCTGTAGCAGACGGACAGAAAATATGGCATCTGTGCAGGACCGCCCTTTCCTGAAACCGCATTGGGGCTCCGCAAGCCTCTCCTCAGCGTGCCTGGCAAGGCGATGTTGAATAATCCTTGCCAGGACCTTTCCCGGCACACTGAGGAGTGAGATGCCCCTGTAGTTGTTACAGTCTGTGCGGTCCCCCTTCTTAAAGAGGGGGACCACCAGGGCATCCTTCCAATCCTGCGGAACCCGTCCAGTGATCCAGGCTGTTGTTATGATGTCATGTAGGGCAGTCTGTGCACAAACGCCACCCTCCCTCAGCATTTCGCTTGGGGGATCATCTCTGCCTGGTGCCTTTCCTGTTCTCAGACTCTGGATCGCCTTCAGTGCTTCCTCAACAGATGGCATCTCAGCCAGCCACTCACAGGGGGTGACTTCTTCCAATATTTGAGACACCCCAGCCTCAGCAGGGTCATGCCCACTTTGTCCCACGATGTTTTCCAGGCTTAGGGATTTTTCCTCCCCCAGGACTTCACAAATGCTCAGCAAATCTGCAAACCTGTTCCTGGTGGTCGAAGATTGGATCACCGTTATTTCTCCTAATGATGGTGATTGGTGTGGTGCTGCAGGTTACTTTTTTGATGGGGTTAAATAGCGATTTGTGATCGTGGGCCACTGAGGCAGACTCAATCGCCTCAGCAACCCGCGACCACCACCCATCCTTGCAGCGCCTCACGGCTCTCCGAACCTCCAAGGGAAGGCTGCGGTAAGCCTCCTCATTTTCTGACGTGGGATGCTGTAGACGATGAGAGTGGGAATGTCGCTTTTTCTCAGCCAGCCTGAACACCTCCTTTGTCAGCCAGGGTCTCTGGGGAGGTCTGGACCGCGTACCCAAAGCAGCCATTGCAGCTGCATGAGTGACAGTCCTAAACCTCGCCCATTTACCCTCGAGATCTGGAGGAATGGGGGACGATGCCAACCCCAGCCGCGAGCGATTATGAAATTCTCGCTTGCAACTTCCATCAGCTAGCTGAGACCATGCAACCTTAGGTTGGAATGGGTTCCTAGGTGTACACCCACCACCGGAGTGGAAGAATGGCAGGGGCATCTTACAGATGACTAGTCGATGGTCAGAGGGCAGATCAGTTCCACGGTAGGTCCTGGTGTCAAGGACATGGGCCTACATCCGCTGGTCCGTCACTATGTAGTCCAGCAGATGTTCCAGCTTGGACCCGGCATGCATCCATGATGTTGCGTGGATGCGCTGATGCTGGAACAGTGTGTTGGTAATTACAAGCCCATGGGCTGCACAAAAAGCTAGCAGCCTCCTACCGTTGCTATTGAGCTAATCTGGCCCATGCCTTCCAATCACTCCAGACCAGGTGCCAGCATCATGACCAACTCGGGCATTGAAGTCACCCAATAAGATGACTCTCTCCCGAGGCACCACTTTAGCTAGCACCTGTGACAGGAGGTCATATAAGGCATCTGAATAATCGGCCTTGCCTGCATCCCTCCACGGATGTTCATCTTCGGTGGGGGCATAAGTAACCACGACCACCACTCCTCGCCTCCGGTTGATGGGAAGGCGAGCCCTAAGTAGCCTGGGGCTTGCAGCTTCCCATACCTCACTGCCACGCTCCCACGCCCCTTCATTCTTTTGTTCAGAAGCAGAGCCACTCCCTGTTGTTTGGCAGTCTCCTGCCCCGAGTCGAGGACTGTCCACCCCTCATGGGGGCAGGAGCCAGAGCCGGTCCACCGGATCTCCTGAATACCACAGAGATCCAGGCGGTATCGGTCCAGCTCCCGACAGAGGAGTGGCAGCCTCTCCTCCGCAGTGAGTGTTCGAACATTCCACGTGGCCACCTGCAGTGGCTTTTTGCTTCTTCTGGAGGAGCCCCGAGGGTAGAGATTCAGTCTCCTGACTTTGACAAATGGGGTTTGGCCAGGAGACGTCATAGACGCCTGTCCCCATGGAGCCTCAGGCACAAGCTACAAACGCCATGAGGAGAATGGCAAATCTAAGTTCCCCCTCCCCCCCATGGCACTGCTCACCACAGCGTTATTGTCCAGCACCAACGAGGAAGTAGGGGGTTGTTTTACACAGACACACACAGACACACACACAGACACGCTTCAACACAGACATAAACACACAGACACACACATAGACACACACAGACACACACTGACACACTTCAACACACACAAACACAGACACACACACACAGACACACACAGAGACACACACACAGACACGCACTGACACTCTTCAACACAGAAACACAGACACACACATAGACATACACACAGACACACACTTACACACTTCAATACACACATACACAGACACACACAAAGGCACACACACAGACACACACAAAGACACACACTGACACACTTCAACACAGACATACTCAGATACACACATAGACACACACACAGATACACACTGATACACTTCAACACAGACATACACAGACACACACAGATACACACAGATACAACAACAACCGCCATTCGCCACTAAGTGGCGGTGACGTCACCACGACGCTTGTGCCAGGCCATGTGCACCTTGAGGCCACGTAGAGTGTCAAACGCCCGCTGGCAGGAGGTCACGGGGCAGACCCAGGTGCTACGGGTCGACTGACTGAGATGACTGGATGATGCACCACCTGTGCCCCCTACTGTGCCAACTTGCTGTGCTTTAGCCACCCGGCACTCCGCTCCTTGTTGTGAGCGTCGCTCCTCTGCCCTTCGTTGTTGTTGGAGGGCGACTGCCTCCAACTGCCCAGTAGCGTCCTTCACGAGCCTCCTCCACATAGGCCGATCTTGACACCGCTGGTACCAGTCATCGGCAAGTCCATTCAGCTCCAGGTCCTCCTGTACCACGTCACTCCATCTCTTCTCTAGCCCGTACCGCGCCCGTTTAGCCCCCTCGATCCGGCTGAACAAAAGCTGTTTCGGCATGCGGTGGCTGGGCATGCGGGCTACATGACCCAGCCAACGCAGCCTTGCCTGCCGGAGGAGCTCACCGATGGGACCTTGCCCAGATCTTTCAAGGATTTGTGAGCTCCTCACACAATCCAGCCTGGTTAAACCCAGGATGGATCGAAGGCAGGCCAGCCTAATTGTTTCAATCCGGTGAAGATGCTCTATTAAGGGGGTCCACGTTTCGTAAGCGTAGAGAAGGGAGGGAATGACCGTGGCCGAGAAGACCTGAAGCTTAGTGCGGAGCGACAGACCAGGTAGCTTCCATAAAGCGTTACGCAACCGATGAAAAGATATTGCTGCTCGACTGATTCAGAGTGAGACCTCTGCTGTTCAACTGGAGCTGGTCATAAGCACACTGCCCAGGTATGGGAAACTCTCCACTCTCTCCACAACTGCCCCATCACCGATTTGGAGTTGTGGGGGTGGAGTTTCCGATGGTACAAAATACCCAGGCAGGTGCTTAGTTTTGGTGGGGCTGATGGTAAGGCCCCACCTCTGAGTGGCACGCTCGAGTCTCAGCAGCAGCGTGTCCAACTCCTCCCCTGAATGAGCAGCTATTACCAAATCATCAGCATACATAACGTGGTTGAGCAATAGTGAGCCATCCCTTGACCGCACCAGGGCATCGACCAGCCTCCCATTATATCTGTACCAAATGGAGATTCCCCCGGTACAGCTATTGAAGGCTTCACGAACTACGTGGTCAAAATAGATATTAAATAATGTGGGAGCCAGAGGACGTCCCTGTCGCACCCCAAGGTGTACAGGGAATGGCTCTGACTCCCGGCCACGCAGTTTTACCCAGGCCCGCTCAATATCATGATGGTCCTTAATGATCGTGAGCAGAGGGTCAGGGACTCCAAAAGTACGAAGAACAACCAAGAGCCCAGGCCTACTGATGGTATCATAGGCCTTGACCAGGTCAATAAAGCACAGATGTAGGTCTTGTTGGAATTCCCTACACCTCTGCTGTATCAGACGGACAGAAAATATGGCATCTGTGCAGGACCACCCTTTCCTGAAACCGCATTGGGGCTCCGCAAGCCTCTCCTCAGCGTGCCTGGTGAGGCGATTTTGAATAATCCTTGCCAGGACCTTTCCACGCACACTGAGGAGTGAGATGCCCCTGTAGTTGTTACAGTCTGTGCGGTCCCCCTTCTTAAAGAGGGAGACCACCAGGGCATCCTTCCAATCCTGCGGAACCCGTCCAGTGGTCCAGACTGTTGTTATGATGTCATATAGGGCAGTCTGTGCACAAACGCCACCCTCCCTCAGCATTTCGCTTGGGAGATCATCTCTTCCCGCTGCCTTTCCTGGTCTCAGACTCCGGATTGCCTTCAGTACTTCCTCAACAGATGGTACTTCGTCCAGCCACTCACAGGGGGTGACTTCTTCCAATATTTGAGGCACCGCAGCCTCAGCAGGGTCATCCTCACTTTGTGCCACGATGTTTTCCTGGCTGAGGGATTCTCCCTCCCCCAGGACATCACAGAAATGCTCAGCAAATCTGCAAACCTGTTCCTGGGGGTCAGAGATTGGATCACAGATTTTTCCCCTGATGGTAATAGGCGTGGCGCTGCAGGTTACTTTTTTGATGGAGTTAAATAGAGATTTGTGATCGCGGGCCACTGAGGCAGACTCCATCTCCTCAGCAACCCGCGACCACCACCCATTCTTGCAGCGCCTCACGGCTCTCCGAACCTCCGAGCGAAGGCTGCGGTAAGACTCCTCATTCTCTGACGTGGGATTCTGTAGCCGATGACAGTGGGCCTGTCGCTTTTTCTCAACCATCCTGAACACCTCCTCTGTCAGCCAGGGTCTCTGGGGAGGTCTGGACCACGTACCCAAAACAGCCATTGCTGCTGCATGAGTCACGGTCCTAAACCTCGCCCATTTACCCTCCACATCAGGAGGAGTGGGGGACGATGCCAATCCCAGCCGCAAGCGATGATGAAATTCTTCCTTGCAACTTTCATCAGATAACTGAGACCAGGCCACTTTAGGTTAGAATGGGGTCCTGGGTGTACACCCACCACCGGAGTGGAAGAATGGCAGGCGCATCTTACAGATGACTAGTCGATGGTCAGAGGGCAGATCAGCTCCACGGTAGGTCCTGGTGTCAAGGACATGGGCTCGCATCCGCTGTTCCGTCACTATGTAGTCCAGCAGATGTTCTTGCTTGGACCCGGCATGCATCCATGATGTTGTGTGGATGCGCCGATGCCGGAACAGCGTGTTGGTAATTACAAGCCAATGAGCTGCACAAAATTCTTGCCTCCTACCATTGTTATTGAGCTGATCTGGCCCATGCCCTCCAATCACTCCAGACCAGGTGCCAGCATCATGACTAACTCGGGCATTGAAGTCACCCAACATGATGACGTTATCCCGAGGTGCCACTTTAGCCAGCACCTGTGACAGGAGGTCATAGAAGGCATCTGACTCATCGGCTTTGCCTGCATCCCTCCACGGATGTTCGTCTTCGGTGGGGGCATAAATGACCATGACCACCACTCCTCGCCTCCGGTTGATGGGAAGGCGAACCCAAAGTAGCCTGGGGCTTACAGCTTCCCACACCTCACCGCCACGCTCCCACGCCCCCTTCATTCTTTTGTTCAAAAGAAGAACCACACCCTGTTGTTTGGCAGTCAGCTGCCCGGAGTAGAGGACTGTCCACCCCTCATGGTGGCAGGAGCCAGAACCGGTCCACCGGACCTCCTGAATGCCACAGAGATCCAGGCGGTACCGGTCCAGCTCCCGACAGAGGAGTGGCAGCCTCTCCTCCGCAGTGAGTGTTCGAACATTCCACGTGGCCATCCGTAGTGGCTTTTCGTTGTTTCTGGAGGGTAGAGATTCAATCTCCTGGCTCCACTAATTGCGGTTTGGCCAGGAGACGTCATTGACGCCTGTCCCCCCGGGTGCCTCCGGCACAAGCTTATTAGTTACATATTTCAGTTTAACTCGTGGTTTAGTGGTAATTCATTGAAGGTGGAGAAGTTACCAGCCCCTCGCACCCATCCAGAGCCCCCGTTTAGCCACTGTGGTGGACACAGACGCCATGAGGGGAGGGGCCAATCGGAATTGGCCCTCCCCCCACAGCACTGTCCACGACAGAGTTGCCCGTCCGGCACCGCGAGGAGGTAGGGGGTTGTTTTGCCGGACACAGATACACACACACCGACACACACACACACACAGACACACACACAGATACACAGACAGACACAAACACAGACACATACACAGACACACACACAGATACACACAGACATACACTGACACACACATAGACACACACACAGACACAAACACAGACACACACACAGACAAACACACACAGATACACACACACACAGATACACACACAGACACACACCCACAGACACACACATAGACACACACACAGACACAAACACAGACACACACACAGACAAACACACACAGACACACACACAGACACACACACAGACACACACAGATACACACACACAGACATGCACACAGATACACACATAAATGACGTCACGCACCTATTTGGGGGGGGGCAGAGCTTTGTGACGTCATATTTGAAGGGGGGGGGGGGTCTGACTTTTTGTGATGTCGTGTGACGATTGGGGGTGTGGTCAAAAATCGTCCAAAATCGCGTGACGTCATTCATGGACTGCCCCTTGCCCCTGCGTCCTGTTGAAGGCTACCTGGTGGACCTGCGTCTCTGTCACTGGGTAATGACCGTTGGCGATGGCGTCATTAAGGCGACTTGCATTGAGCTCCATCGGCTTCGGATCACGTTGCGGTGGCGTCACCTAAATCCACGGGCACGTGCGCCTTAAAGGGACACCTGTGTCTTAAAGGGACACCTCTCTCTTAAAGGGACACTGTCTCTTATAGCCACCAGCTGTCTCTTAAAGGAACACTGTCTCTTATAGCCACCAGCTGTCTCTTAAAGGAACACTGTCTCTTATAGCCACCAGCTGTCTCTTAAAGGAACACTGTCTCTTATAGCCACCAGCTGTCTCTTAAAGGAACACTGTCTCTTACAGCCATCAGCTGTCTCTTAAAGGGCCCCCTGCCATTTCGTTGCTGCTGTGTGGGTCTATGCCGAGGGTGGTGGAGAAGGTGGAAGTGGGGGAGGTGGAAGTGGAGGAGGTGGTGGTGGTGGTGGTGGTGGTGGAGGTGGTAGTGGTGGTGGTGGTGGAGGTGGTGGTGGTAGTGGGGGAGGTGGTGGTGGTGGAAGTGGAGGAGGTGGTGGTGGTGGAAGTGGAGGAGGTGGTGGTGGTGGTGGAGGTGGTGGAGGTGGAGGAGGTGGTGGTGGTGGAAGTGGAGGAGGTGGTGGTGGAGGTGGTGGTGAAGGTGGTGGAAGTGGAGGAGGTGGTGGTGGAGGTGGTGGAGGTGGTAGTGGGGGAGGTGGTGGTAGTGGTGGTGGTGGTGGTGGAGGTGGTGGAGGTGGTAGTGGGGGAGGTGGTGGTGGTGGTAGTGGGGGAGGTGGTGGGGGTGGTAGTGGGGGAGGTGGTGGTGGAGGTGGTGGAGGTGGTAGTGGGGGAGGTGGTGGTGGTAGAGGTGGTGGTGGAGGTTGTGGAGGTGGTGGTGGAGGTGGTGGTGGTGGTGGAGGTGGTAGTGGTGGTGGTAGTGGAGGTGGTAATGGGGGTGGTGGTGGTGGTGGAGGTAGTGGTGGTAGTGGGGGAGGTGGTGGTCGTGGTGGTGGTGGTAGTGGTGGTGGTAGTGGTGGTGGTAGTGGGGGAGGTGATGGTCGTGGTGGTGGTGGTAGTGGTGGTGGTAGTGGTGGTGGTAGTGGGGGAGGTGATGGTCGTGGTGGTGGTGGTGGAGGTAGTGGTGGTAGTGGGGGAGGTGGTGGTGGTAGTGGGGGAGGTGGTGGTCGTGGTGGAGGTGGTGGTGGAGGTAGTGGTAGTAGTGGGGGAGGTGGTGGAGGTGGTGCAGGTGGTGGTGGAGGAGGTAGTGGTGGAGGTGGTGGTGGAGGAGGTAGTGGGGGAGGTGGTGGAGGTAGTGGTGTAGGTGGTGGGGGAGGTGGTGGGGGAGGTGGTGGGGGAGGTGGTGGGGGAGGTGGTGGGGGAGGTGGTGGGGGAGGTGGTGGGGGAGGTGGTGGGGGCGGGGTTTGGGGTGAATATTCTCACACTCGGACGCACCCTGAGACCCGGTTTCAGGAGCGGCTTCTAAAACCGGTTCAGCCAGAAGCTGATGCCGATGGCAGTGACGCCGATGGCAGTGACGCTGGTGCACCTAGCCTGGCACAAGAGCCGTGTGTGACATTAACGACCACTCAGTGGCGAACAGCAGCTGCGGTTGATGGTGCAGATGATGTTGATGGTGTGGTGATCATGCTGATGATGATGATGCTACTGCTGCTGATGATGCTACTGCTGCTGATGATGCTACTGATGAAGCTCCTGCTAGTACTGCTGCTGCTGATGATGCTACTGATGATGCTGCTGCTACTGCTGCTGCTGATGATGATGCTACTGAGGATTCTGCTGGAGGAAGATCGACAGAGAGAAAGAGAGAGATGGAGAAATGGAGAGAGATGGACAGAGATGGATGGAGAGAGATGGAGGGAGAGAGATGGAGGGAGAGAGATGGAGGGAGAGAGATGGAGGGAGAGAGATGGAGGGAGAGAGATGGAGGGAGAGAGATGGAGGGAGAGAGATGGAGGGAGAGACTTGGAGAGACATGGAAAGAGATGGAGGGAGATGGAGAGAGATGGATGGAGAGAGATGGAGGGAGAGAGATGGAGAGAGATGGAGAGATGGAGGGAGGGAGATGGAGAGAGATGGAGAGAGATGGAGAGAGATGGAGAGAGATGGATGGACAGAGATGGAGGGAGAGAGATGGAGAGAGAGATGGAGAAAGATGGAGAAAGAGAGAATGAGATGGGGAGGGAGATGGAGAGATACAGAGTGAGAGAAGGAGAGAGATGGAGATAGGGGAGGGAGTGAAAAAGAAGTTCCCATCATACCGGATGACCCGGTCGTGACGACTCACGCAAGGAATGCAAAGACGAGGGGATGGGGGAGGAAGGAATGAGAGAGGAAGAAGGAGGAAGTAGATGGAGAGAGATACACAGAGACCCACAGACTCTCACACACAGAGACCCATAGACTCACCACACAGAGACCCATAGACTCACACACACAGAGACCCATAGACTCACACACACACAGAGACCCACAGACTCACACATACAGAGACTCATGTATTCATCACAAAGAGACCCACAAACTCACCACACAGAGACCCACAGACTCACCACACAGAGACCCACAGACTCTCCACACAGAGACCCACAGACTCACCACACAGAGACCCACATACTCACCACACAGAGACCCACAGACTCATCACACAGAGACCCACAGTCTCACCACACAGAGACCCACAGACTCATCACAAACAGATCCACAGACTCACCACACAGAGACCCATAGATTCATCACAGAGACCTACAGACTCACCACACAGAGACCCATAGACTCGCAACACAGAGACCCACAGACTCACCACACAGAGACCCACAGACTCATCACACACAGAGCCACAGACTCACCATACAGAGACCCACAGACTTACCACACAGAGACCCACAGACTCATCAAACAGAGACCCACAGACTCACCACACAGAGACCCACAGACTCATCACACACAGACCCACAGACTCACCACACAGAGACCCACAGACTCACCGCACAGTGACTGACAGACTCACCACCCCATGACCCACAGACTCACCACACAGAGACCCACAAACTCACCACACAGAGACCCACAGACTCATCACACACAGATCCACAGACTCACCACACAGAGACCCATGTATTCATCACACAGAGACGAACAGAATCACCACACAGAGACCCACAGACTCATCACACAGATACCCACAGTCTCACCACACAGAGACCCACAGACTCATCACAAACAGATCCACAGACTCACCACACAGAGACCCATAGATTCATCACAGAGACCTACAGACTCACCACACAGAGACCGATAGACTCGCCACACAGAGACCCACAGACTCACCACACAGAGACCCACAGACTCATCACACACAGAGCCACAGACTCACCATACAGAGACCCACAGACTTACCACACAGAGACCTACAGACTCATCAAACAGAGACCCACAGACTCACCACACAGAGACCCATGTATTCATCACACAGAGACGAACAGAATCACCACACAGAGACCCACAGACTCACGACACAGAGACCCACAGACTCACCACACAGAGACCCACAGACTCTCCACACAGAGACCCACAGACTCACCACACAGAGATCCACAGTCTCACCACACAGAGACCCACAGACTCATCACAAACAGATCCACAGACTCACCACACAGAGACCCATAGATTCATCACAGAGACCTACAGACTCACCACACAGAGACCCATAGACTCGCCACACAGAGACCCACAGACTCACCACACAGAGACCCACAAACTCATCACACACAGAGCCACAGACTCACCACACAGAAACCCACAGACTTACCACACAGAGACCCACAGACTCATCACACAGAGACCCACAGACTCACCACACAGAGACCCACAGACTCATCACACACAGACCCACAGACTCACCACACAGAGACCCACAGACTCACTACACAGATACCCACAGACTCACCGCACAGAGACTGACAGACTCACCACCCCATGACCCACAGACTCACCACACAGAGACCCACAGACTCACCACACAGAGACCCACAGACTCACCACACAGAGACCCACAGACTCACCACACAGAGACCCACAGACTCACCACACAGAGACCCACAGACTCACCACACAGAGACCCACAGACTCACCACACAGAGACCCACAGACTCACCACACAGAGACCCACAGACTCACCACACAGAGACCCACAGACTCACCACACAGAGACCCACAGACTCACCACACAGAGACCCGCAGACTGTCCACACAGAGACCCACGGACAAACCACACAGAGACCCACAGACTCACCACACAGAGACCTACAGACTCACCACACAGAGACCCACAGACTCATCACACACAGATCCACAGACTCACCACACAGAGTCGCATAGACTCATCACACAGAGACCCACAGACTCACCAAACAGAGACCCACAGACTCACCACACAGAGACCCACATAATCAGAACACAGAGACCTACAGGCTCACCACACAGAGACCCACAGACTCATCACACACAGATCCATAGACTCTCCACACAGAGACCCATAGACTTATTACACAGAGACCCACAGACTCACCACACAGAGACCCATAGACTCATCACACACAGACCCACAGACTCACCAAACAGACACCCACAGACTCACCACACAGAGACCCACATACTCACCACACATAGATTCACAGATTCAGCACACAGAGACCCACAGACTCATCACACAGAGACCCACAGACTCACCACACAGAGACCCACAGACTTACCACAAAGAGACCAACAGACTCACCACACAGAGACCCACAGACTCATCACGCAGAGACCCACAGACTCACCACACAAAGACCCACAGACTCACCACACAGAGACCCACAGACTCACCACCGCATGACCCACAGACTCACCACACAGAGACCCACAGACTCACCACACAGAGACCCACAGACTCACCACACAGAGACCCACAGACTCACCACACTGAGACCCACATGCTCATCACACATAGAGCCACAGACTCACCACACAGAGACCCACAGACTCATCACACACAGAGCCACTCACTCTGCGAGCGGCGAGTGGCGCCCTCTGCCGTGAGTGTGACATCCACTTCTGTGGGATCCATTCAAGAGTCACTTATAGAAGGTGGCTCAGCAGTAGCTCTGTGATGTCCACTTCTGTGGGTTACATTCAAGCGTCACTTATAGAAGGTGGCTCAGCAGTAGCTCTGTGATGTCCACTTCTGTGGGCTACACATTCAAGAGTCACTTATAGAAGGGGGCTCAGAGGTAGCTCTGTGATGTCCACTTCTGTGGGCTACATTCAAGCGTCACTTATAGAAGAGGGGCTCAGCGGTAGCTCTGTGATGTCCACTTCTGTGGGCTACATTCAAGAGTCACTTATAGAAGGGGGCTCAGCGGTAGCTCTGTGACGTCCACTTCTGTGGGCTACATTCACTTGTCACTTATAGAAGATGGCTCAGTGGTAGCTCTGTGATGTCCACTTCTGTGGGTTACATTCAAGCGTCACTTATAGAAGGGGGCTCAGCAGTAGCTCTGTGATGTCCACTTCTGTGGGCTACATTCAAGCGTCACTTATAGAAGGTGGCTCAGCAGTAGCTCTGTGATGTCCACTTCTGTGGGATCCATTCAAGCGTCACTTATAGAAGGTGGCTCAGCAGTAGCTCTGTGATGTCCACATCTGTGGGTTACTTTCAAGCGTCACTTATAGAAGGGGGCTCAGCAGTAGCTCTGTGATGTCCACTTCTGTGGGCTACACATTCAAGCGTCACTTATAGAAGGGGGCTCAGAGGTAGCTCTGTGATGTCCACTTCTGTGGGTTACATTCAAGTGTCACTTATAGAAGGGGGCTCAGAGGTAGCTCCGTGATGTCCACTTCTGTTGGTTCCATTCAAGCGTCACTTAAAGAAGGGGGCTCAGCAGTAGCTCTGTGATGTCCACTTCTGTGGGCTACATTCAAGAGTCACTTATAGAAGGGGGCTCCTCAGTAGCTCTGTGATGTCCACTTCTGTGGGCTACATTCAAGCGTCACTTATAGAAGGTGGCTCAGCAGTAGCTCTGTGATGTCCACTTCTGTGGGCTACATTCAAGCGTCACTTATAGAAGTTGGCTCAGCAGTAGCTCTGTGATGTCCACTTCTGTGGGCTACATTCAAGCGTCACTTATAGAAGGTGGCTCAGTGGTAGCTCTGTGATGTCCACTTCTGTGGGCTACATTCAAGCGTCACTTATATAAGGTGGCTCAGCAGTAGCTCTGTGATGTCCACTTCTGTGGGCTACATTCAAGCATCACTTATAGAAGGGAGCTCAGAGGTAGCTCTATGATGTCCACTTCTGCGGGTTCCATTCAAGCGTCACTTATAGAATGTGGCTCAGCAGTAGCTCTGTGATGTCCACTTTTGTGGGTTACATTCATACGTCACTTATAGAAGGTGGCTCAGCAGTAGCTCTGTGATGTCCACTTCTGTGGGATCCATTCAAGCGTCACTTATAGAAGGGGGCTCAGAGTCAGCTCTGTGATGTCCACTTCTGTGGGTTCCATTCAAGCGTCACTTATAGAAGGGGGCTCAGCAGTAGCTCTGTGTTGTCCACTTCTGTGGGTTACATTCAAGCGTCACTTATAGAAGGGGGCTCAGCAGTAGCTCTGTGTTGTCCACTTCTGTGGGTTCCATTCAAGCGTCACTTATAGAAGGGGGCTCAGCAGTAGCTCTGTGTTGTCCACTTCTGTGGGTTCCATTCAAGCGTCACTTATAGAAGGTGGCTCAGTGGTAGCTCTGTGATGTCGACTTCTGTGGGCTACATTCAAGCGTGACTTATAGAAGGGGGCTCAGCAGTAGCTCTATGATGTCCACTTCTGTGGGTTACATTCACGCGTCACTTATAGAAGGTGGCTCAGCAGTAGCTCTGTGATGTCCACTTCTGTGGGTTACATTCAAGCGTCACTTATAGAAGGGGGCTCAGCGGTAGCTCTGTGATGTCCACTTCTGTGGGCTACACATTCAAGCGTCACTTATAGAAGGGGGCTCAGAGGTAGCTCTGTGATGTCTACTTCTGTGGGTTACATTCAAGTGTCACTTATAGAAGGGGGCTCAGAGGTAGCTCCGTGATGTCCACTTCTGTTGGTTCCATTCAAGCGTCACTTAAAGAAGGGGGCTCCTCAGTAGCTCTGTGATGTCCACTTCTGTGGGCTACATTCAAGCGTCACTTATAGAAGGTGGCTCAGCAGTAGCTCTGTGATGTCCACTTCTGTGGGCTACATTCAAGTGTCACTTATAGAAGTTGGCTCAGCAGTAGCTCTGTGATGTCCACTTCTGTGGGCTACATTCAAGCGTCACTTATAGAAGGGTGCTCAGCGGTAGCTCTGTGATGTCCACTTCTGTGGGCTACATTCAAGCGTCACTTATAGAAGGGGGCTCAGCGGTAGCTCTGTGATGTCCACTTCTGTGGGCTACATTCACGCGTCACTTATAGAAGGGGCTCACCAGTAGCTCTGTGATGTCCACTTCAGTGGGATCCATTCAAGCGTCGCTTATAGAAGGTGGCTCAGAGGCAGCTCTGTGATGTCCACTTCTGTGGGTTACATTCAAGCGTCACTTATAGAAGGGGGCTCAGCAGTAGCTCTGTGATGTCCACTTCTGTGGGTTACATTCAAGCGTCACTTATAGAAGGGGGCTCAGACTCAGCTCTATGATGTCCTCTTCTGTGGGCTACATTCACGCGTCACTTATAGAAGGGAGGCTCAGAGGTAGCTCTGTGATGTCCACTTCTGTGGGCTACATTCAAGCGTCACTTATAGAAGGTGGCTCAGTGGTAGCTCTGTGACATCCACTTCTGTGGGTTCCATTCAAGCGTCACTTATAGAAGGGGGCTCAGCACTAGCTCTATGATGTCCACTTCTGTGGGTTCCATTCAAGCGTCACTTATAGAAGGGGGCTCAGCGGTAGCTCTGTGATGTCCACTTCTGTGGGCTACATTCAAGCGTCACTTATAGAAGTTGGCTCAGCAGTAGCTCTGTGATGTCCACTTCTGTGGGCTACATTCTAGCGTCACTTATAGAAGGTGGCTTAGCAGTAGCTCTGTGATGTCCACTTCTGTGGGCTTCATTCAAGCGTCACTTATAGAAGGGGGGCTCAGAGGCAGCTCTGTCATATCTGCTTTTGCTGGATTTTTTTGGACGATTTCCGTTTTTGTACGATCAGAGGAAACAAGAAGATGATCGGCATAGTCGGCACTTTGCTCCGTTCATCATTTCGTTTTGTTTTTAATGCTTTGTTTTATGTATACCCCCCCCCCCTCCCTTTTAAATGAAAGATTTAGCAAAATATTTCTCGCACTGCACTCCTTACCCCTTCACTCTCTCTCTCTCTACCCCCCTCTGTGCCCCCCCTCTCTCTCTACCCCCCTCTCTGCCCCCTCTCTCTCTACTCCCTCTCTTCCTACTTCATGTCGCTCTCGCTCTCTCTCTCTCACTCACTCTCTCGCTCTCTCCCTCTTTCTTTATAACTACGACAAGTGCTGCATCTGCACGCAGCCCTTCCCATGGTCAAACGGCCTTCCACGGGTAGCTTATATCTGCATGCAGAGCTCTCTACCGTCATCTGCCACCGAGCACACGGCCTCCTCCAGCGCCCACTGCTCCTTGAAGGCCGGCACGGCGTGGGTCAGCCGCGCCTGGCGGAACTCCGGCCACACCCTGGCTCCGACCGGAGCGCGGAAGATGCCCAGGCTGCTGGCCGGACGTTGCCCCTCCAGGGCCGCCTTCCTCGGCCTGTATACGGCGAGCTTGGCGTAGCCGAAGAGCACGTTGACCGGCCCCTGAAGATGTTGGGGTCCGTCGCCCTTCGTGTATCCAAAGATGAGGACCGTCGGGGAGAAGTGGAGGCTGAACCTTAGGAGGATGTTTCTCAGGACCTTGAACAGCGAGTCCAGGCTCTTGCACTCCACATATCGGTGTGCCACCGTCTCCACTTTACCACAGAACCGGCACTCCGGGGACGTGTCGGTGAAGCGCGCCAGGGAGACGTTGGTGGTGACGGTGCCGTTGGCGATGCTCCAGCCGAGGTCGCCGATGCGGTCGTACGTCGGGCTAAAGTGGAGTTGCCTCCAGCGAGGCCTCTCCGGAGAGACGCAGGGCTAGGGGCTCTCCTCCAGGCGTGGTCCTTGTGGCTCCTCAGGGTGTCCTGTTGGTGGAACCGGACCATGCAGGAGTAGAGCACCTTCCTCTTTACATTTGCGAAGGCCACCTCCGGCAGGTCTTCCAGCCGGCACCGGTTGTGATCCGCCTTCGTTTGTCGGCATTGGCGATGCAGTGGCACGACTGAGAGCTCCGGTGGAGGGGGACCGAGAGGGGCCTCGTCATCCCCAACGCCGATGGGGGGCGTTCTCCCCATCGCTGCCGCTGAGAAGGCCCCCTTGGCTTCGGCCAGGATCCGGGCAGCCACCCGGAGCGACTGCAGCCCCCCTGTCTTTGTGCCCACGTCTGCTGGTCCGAGCCACCGGCCCGGTGTTTCAGGCTCCACCAGATCTGCCATCCTGGTGAGCCGCGCGTTGGCGAGGCGCCTCTCCATGCCTGGGGTGGCGGTGGTGGATGGCAGCGCTTTGTCTGCGGGTTCCTGAGGATCGGTTCGAAGACCAGATCCTCGCCCGATCGCGGCTGGTTCAGCCTCCTGACGGCGAGGGAGCTCCACGTCTGCAGGGGACGCTCCTGTAGAAGGGTGGCAGCTGTCCCAGTGGGAGGCCCTGCAGGTCCACGTAGAATAGTTGCTTGGAGCACTGCAGACCCCCCCAGCTGTTTCAGGAGGAAGGAGGCCGTGACGCTCCAGGCCGGTGACTGTGGTGGTGGTGCTCTGCCTGCAGTCGGAAGGTGGCCAGCCGACTCCGCACGCACACCGGCCCGTGACCGCCCTCGTCCAGTGGCAGGGCCAGGACCCCTTCCTTCCCCTTCCTTCCCCTTCCTTCCCCTTCATTCTTTTTCCTTCACCACCCTGCCGTCCGTCAAACGGTAACCACCTCGCCGATGAACACAGTGGCTGCGAGATCACCGATTCTGGCCTTGAGGCCTTCAAATTGCCGAGCACCCACGTGGGACGATCTCCTAACCCCGCCACGCGCCTCGTAGCGACTGAGTCTGTGAGCTGCGGTGAACCGATGATTGTGGCCGATGCGATGCCACTCTCGCCTGACATGGCCGTCATTCAGAGTTGCACCAAATAAAAACGTCTCTCTCTCTCTCTCATTCTCTGTCTCTCTCTCATCCTCTGTCTCTTCCTCTCTTTCTCATTCTCTCTCTCATTCTCTCTTTCATTCTCTCTTTCATTCTCTCTCTCATTCTCTGTCTCTCTCTCATCCTCTGTCTCTTCCTCTCTTTCTCATTCTCTCTCTCATTCTCTCTTTCATTCTCTCTTTCATTCTCTCTCTCATTCTCTCTCATTCTCTGTCTCTCTCTCATCCTCTGTCTCTTCCTCTCTTTCTCATTCTCTCTCTCATTCTCTCTTTCATTCTCTCTTTCATTCTCTCTCTCATTCTCTCTCTCATTCTCTGTCTCTCTCTCATCCTCTGTCTCTTCCTCTCTTTCTCTCTCATTCTCTCTCTCATTCTCTCTCTCATTCTCTCTCTCATTCTCTCTCATTCTCTCTCTCATTCTCTCTCTCATTCTCTCTCTCATTCTCTCTCATTCTCTCTCTCATTCTCTCTCTCATTCTCTGTCTCTCTCTCATCCTCTGTCTCTTCCTCTCTTTCTCTCATTCTCTCTCTCCATCTTTCTCTCATTCTCTCTCTCATTCTCTCTCTCATTCTCTCTCTCATTCTCTCTCTCATTCTCTGTCTCTCATTCTCTCATTCTCTCTCTCATTCTCTGTCTCTCATTCTCTGTCTCTCATTCTCTCTCTCATCCTCTCTCCATCTTTCTCTCATTCTCTCTCTCATTCTCTCTCTCATTCTCTCTCTCATTCTCTCTCTCATTCTCTCTCTCATTCTCTCTCTCCCTCTCTCCATCTTTCTCTCATTCTCTCTCTCATTCTCTCTCATTCTCTCTCTCATTCTCTCTCTCATTCTCTGTCTCTCATTCTCTCATTCTCTCTCTCATTCTCTCTCTCATTCTCTGTCTCTCATTCTCTGTATCTCATTCTCTCTCTCATTCTCTCTCATTCTCTCTCTCATTCTCTCTCTCATTCTCTCTCATTTGCTCTCATTCTCTCTCTCATTATCTGTCTCTCCCTCTCCCCATCTTTCTCTCATTCTCTCTCTCTCATTCTCTCTCATTCGCTCTCATTCTCTCTCTCATTCTTTGTCTCTCCCTCTCTCCATCTTTCTCTCATTCTCTCTCTCATTCTCTCTCATTCGCTCTCATTCTCTCTCTCATTCTCTGTCTCTCCCTCTCTCCATCTTTCTCTCATTCTCTCTCATTCTCTTTATCTCTACCCCTCTCTCTCTCTTTCGTGTCGTGCGTGGTGCATTTAGCGCCAAAGCGTGTAGATTTATAGCGTTTGTTTTCATTTGTGTTGCTGGTAAATTTGTGTGTTGTTTGTGTTGCTGGTGACTTTGTGTGTTGTTTGTGTTGCTGGTGACTTTGTGTGTTGTTGTTTGTGTTGCTGGTGACTTTGTGTGTTGTTGTTTGTGTTGCTGGTGACTTTGTGTGTTGTTTGTGTTGCTGGTGACTTTGTGTATTTCATATCGAAATCGCCTCCAGTGCTGTTGCTGCTGGCGGCAATAAAAGTTGTTTAAAAGTCAAAAGTCTACCCCCTCTCTCTCTCTCTACCCCCCTCTCTGCCCCCCCCCCCCCTCTCTCTCTACCCCCTCTCTCCCTAATCCATGTCGCTCTCTCTCTCTCTCTATTATCTTTCTCTCTCTCTCTCTGCAGAGGACAACAAGAATCTAGAATGGCTCCACGGTGGATGAAGAGTTACTCGGTCCGGAGGTCTCCTCATTCATCTCATCATCACGGCCCTCCTCCTCCTCCTCAACGTGCTTCCAGTTTCTCATCTTCCTGCTCTTCCACCTCCTCCACCGCCACCTCCACCGCCACCCCCATCACCACCTCCTC
Organism: Petromyzon marinus; assembly: GCF_048934315.1. Taxonomy (NCBI): domain Eukaryota; kingdom Metazoa; phylum Chordata; class Hyperoartia; order Petromyzontiformes; family Petromyzontidae; genus Petromyzon; species Petromyzon marinus. The sequence goes on along the minus strand of NW_027423687.1, from coordinate 271,564 downwards.
CTCCACCTCCTCTTCAACCTTTACCTCATCCTCCGTTACCGCCACCTCCTCTGTGCAGCCCTCACCATCTCAACCTCCCCCTACAGTCTCACCTCGAACTCCTCCACCTCGCCACTGTCCCGCTCCTCCTCCTGCGCCTCGTCCACCTCGCCATCCCCCATTCCTCCCCCGCCACCTCCTCCACCTCCTCAACCTCGTCGCCGCCATCGCCTCGGCCGCCCCGGCCGTGTCCGCCGACGAGGTCACCTTCCACCTCCCGGAGGAGCTGCCGGCCGGAAGCTTCGTCGGCTCCATCCCCGTGGCCCTGGGCCTCCTGCCCACCGCCACCTCGTCGTCCTCCTCCTCGTCCTCGTCCTCGTCCTCCTCCTCGTCCTCGTCGTACCTGCCGCTGACCTTCAAGATGGTGTCGTGGTCGCACGCCGGGCTGCAGGTGAACGCGAGCACGGGGGAGGTGCTCACCGTGGGTGCCCCGCTCGACCGCGAGGCCCTCTGCCCTTGGGACTCGGCCGGGAGCGTCATCACCACCACCACCACCACCACCACCACCTCGTCGTCCCGGTCATCACCGCCGCCGCCGCCGCGGCCGGCGGCTCCCCCGGCCGGCCGGCGTCCGTGCGAGGTGGAGCTCCAGGTGGTGGTGCTGCCGGAGAGGCGGTTCCGGCTCGTCAGGGTGCGCCTGGTGCTGCACGACGTCAACGACCACGCGCCGCGCTTCGCCGCGTCGCCGCTCGCCGTGGCCGTGGCCGAGGACGCTCGGCCCGGGGAGCGCGTGGCCCTGCCGGCCGCCCGCGACGACGACGCGGCGCCGCACGGCGTCGCAGCCTACCGGCTCGTCGCGCTGGGGGACGACGCGGACGACGCGGGGAGGAGGAGAGGTGGTGGTGGTGACTGTGGTGGTGGTGGTGACTGTGGTGGTGGTGGTGGTGACTGTGGTGGTGGTGGTGGTGACTGTGGTGGTGGTGACTGTGGTGGTGGTGGTGACTGTGGTGGTGACTGTGGTGGTGGTGGTGGTGGTGGTGACTGTGGTGGTGGTGACTGTGGTGGTGGTGGTGGTGACTGTGGTGGTGGTGGTGACTGTGGTGGTGGTTGTGGTGACTGTGGTGGTGGTGGTGACTGTGGTGGTGGTGACTGTGGTGGTGGTGGTGACTGTGGTGGTGGTGGTGACTGTGGTGGTGGTTGTGGTGACTGTGGTGGTGGTGATGACTGTGGTGGTGGTGGTGGTGGTGACTGTGGTGGTGGTGGTGACTGTGGTGGTGGTGACTGTGGTGGTGGTGACTGTGGTGGTGACTGTGGTGGTGGTGGTGACTGTGGTGGTGACTGTGGTGGTGACTGTGGTGGTGACTGTGGTGGTGGTGGTGACTGTGGTGACTGTGGTGGTGACTGTGGTGACTGTGGTGGTGGTGACTGCGGTGGTGGTGACTGTGGTGGTGACTGTGGTGGTGGTGGTGACTGTGGTGGTGGTGACTGTGGTGGTGGTGACTGTGGTGGTGGTGACTGTGGTGGTGACTGTGGTGGTGGTGACTGTGGTGGTGGTGACTGTGGTGGTGGTGGTGACTGCGGTGGTGGTGGTGACTGCGGTGGTGGTTGTGGTGACTGCGGTGGTGGTTGTGGTGTTGACTGTGGTGGTGGTGGTGACTGCGGTGGTGTTGGTGACTGCGGTGGTGGTTGTGCTGTTGACTGTGGTGGTGGTGGTGGTGACTACGGTGGTGGTGGTGACTGCGGTGGTGGTTGTGGTGACTGTGGTGGTAGTTGTGATGGTCAGCACCACCGCCACAATCTCCATATCGCTAACCCATCAACATCTTCTCTGTCCCAGGCGCGAAGCCATCACCATCATCACCATCATCATCACCATCATCATCACCATCATCATCGTCGTCCGTGGAAGAGGTGGATATCCCATTCTCGCTGGAGGTGGACCTCCAGGACAGCTTCCCCTACCTCGTCCTCCTGTCGCCGCTCGACCGCGAGGTACGCTCCTCATACCGCCTGCGGCTACGCGCCTTCGACTCCGGATCCTCCTCCTCCTCCTCATCCTCCTCCTCCTCCTCCTCCTCGTCGTCCTCCTCCTCGTCGTCCTCGTCGTCAACATCAACGTCATCGACGCCATCTTGGACGTGGGGCCCGCTCACAGGCTCCGTCCTCCTCGACGTCATCGTGACGGACGCCAACGACAACGCTCCGACCTTCCTCGTCGGAGCCGACGGAGGAGGAGGAGGAGGAGGAGGAGGAGCCCAGTCCCCGAGGCCTCCCCGGCCCAGCGCGGCCTGGTCACGCGAAGTCCGTGAGGGCCCGTCGGCCCTGGGCTCGCTGGTGGTGCGCCTGGAGGCGACCGACGCGGACGAGGGCCCCAACGGCCGCGTGAGCTACGCCTGGGGGCCGCGGGCAACGACACGCGACACGGACACATTCAGCCTCGACGCCGTCACGGGAGAGGTGAGGACGTGGCGGTGGTGGTGGTGGTGGTGGTGGGGGTGGTGGTGGTGGTGGTGAAGGTGGTGGTGGTGGTGGTGGTGAGGAGTGTGGAGTGGTGGTGAGGTGGTGGTGGTGGTGGTGGTGGTGGTGGTGGTGAGGTGGTCAGGTGGTGGTGGCGATGGTGGTGGTGGTGGTGGTGGTGGCGATGGTGGCGGGGGTCAGGAGGTGGTGGTGGTGGTGGTAGTGGTGGTGGTGGTGTTGGTGGTGAGGTGGTGGTGGTGGTGGTGAGGTGGTGGTGGTGGTGGTGGTGGTGGTGAGGAGTGTGGAGTGGTGGTGGTGAGGTGGTGGTGGTGGTGGTGGTGGTCAAGGAGGTGGTGGTGGCGATGGTGACGGTGGTGCCGGTGGTGCCGATGCCGGGCCAAACGTTCCCCAACCTGCTGCAAAGTTGAACTCCCCCCAACACCCCCCGTGACCCCTCCCCGTGACCCCTCCCCGTAACCCCTCCCCCGTAACCCCTCCCCGTGACCCCTGCCCCGTGACCCCGCGCGAGGCAGCTGCGAGTGTCCCGCCCGCTGGACCGTGAGTCCGTGGCGACGTTCCGCCTGCCGGTGATGGCGGTGGACGGCGGGGCGGCTCCCCGCTCGGCCACGGGCGTCGTCGCCGTCGCCGTCACGGACGACAACGACAACGCGCCCACCGTGCGGGTGGGTCACGTGGGGGGTCACGTGGGGGGTCACGTGGTGGGGGTGGGACACCTAGCCTGGCACGAGCGTCGCGGCGAAGGGGAGGGAGGGAGGGAGGGCGAGCGGAGCGGCTTGCCAGCGCGACTTGACCCTTGACCCCGTTTCCTTCGCCCCTCCCCCCACCGCCTCGCGACGTCGCGAAGGTGAGCCCCATTGTGACGTCACGGGGCCCGCAGTGGGGGGGCGGCGGCGGTGGCGGAGGAGGCGGTGGAGGCACCCTGGAGGTGTCCGAGTCGGCGCCCGCGGGCACGCCCCTCGCGCTGCTGGAGACTCACGACGCCGACCTGGGGGACAACGCCGTCGTGTCCTGCTACCTGACGGCTCGCCCCTCCCCCCCGCCCGCGGGGGTCACGTGGTCGGGGGGGGGAGGGGCCTCCCGGGGGGGCGGGGCCCCCGCGGCCTCCGCCCGCTCGCCGCTGCGGCTGAGGCCGGCGTACGGCGGTGGTGGTGGCGGCGGTGGTGGTGGCGGTGGTGGTGGTGGTGGTGGCGGTGGTGGTGGTGGTGGTGGTGGCGGTGGTGGTGGTGGTGGTGGCGGTGGTGGTGGTGGTGGCGGTGGTGGCGGTGGTGGTGGTGGTGGTGGTGGTGGTGGTGGTGGTGGTGGCGGTGGTGGTGGTGGCGGTGGTGGTGGTGGTGGTGGCAGCCAGCTGCAGCTGCTGCTGCTGGAGACGTCCGAGGCGTTGGACTACGAAGTCACTCGCTCCTACGAGGTGCGGGGGGGCGGAAGGGGTCAGGGTTGGTGAGGGTTGGTGAGGGTTGGTGAGGGTTGGTGAGGGTTGGTGAGGGTTGGTGAGTGTTGGTGAGTGTCAGGGTTGGTGAGTGTTGGTGAGTGTTTAGATGGTCACCCCTCATTCCACCCCCCACCCCCACATCTCCTTATACGGCCGCAACTCCTCCCCTTCCCCCCTCCCCCACTTCCTCCCCCCGCCCTCCGCCCCCGCCCCCCCCCCCCCCAGGTGGTGATCGTGGCGATCGACGGGGGGTCCCCCCCCCTCTCCAGCACGACGTCGCTGCGGCTCGAGGTGCTGGACGAGAACGACAACTCGCCGCTCTTCCAGGAGACGCTCCCTCGCCACGTCTCCATCGACGAGAACAACGACCCCGGCACATTCCTGCTGCAAGGTGCGAGCGAGACCGCCACCCCCCTGGGTTCCCGCCTGCCTGGCTGGGTTCCTGCCTGCCTGCCTGGCTGGCTGGGTTCCTGCCTGCCTGGCTGGCTGGCTGGGTTCCTGCCTGCCTGGCTGGCTGGCTGGGTTCCTGGCTGCCTGCCTGCCTGGGTTCCCGCCTGCCTGCCTGGGTTCCTGCCTGCCTGCCTGGGTTCCTGCCTGCCTGGCTGGCTGGCTGGGTTCCTGCCTGCCTGCCTGCCTGGGTTCCTGCCTGCCTGCCTGGCTGGCTGGGTTCCTGCCTGCCTGGCTGGCTGGGTTCCTGGCTGCCTGCCTGGCTGGCTGGGTTCCTGGCTGCCTGCCTGGCTGCCTGGGTTCCTGCCTGCCTGGCTGGCTGGGTTCCTGGCTGCCTGCCTGGCTGGCTGGGTTCCTGGCTGCCTGCCTGGCTGGCTGGGTTCCTGGCTGCCTGGCTGGCTGGATTGTTGTCGTTGTTGTTGTTGCATTCTTATTTGTGGGGTGGGGGGCGAGGTGGGGCTGGGGGAAGGGGCGGGGCTGCGGGGAGGGGCGGAGCTTGGGAGTTGGGGGGGTTGGGGTACCGGTCGACCCCACCCCCCTCTAACCCCACCCCTCCCCCCGCCTCCCCCCTCCCCCCCCCCGCCCAGTGCTGGCTGTGGACGCGGACAGCGGCCCCCGGGGCCTCGTCCGCTACTCTCTGGGGGCCGTCAGTGGAGCCGCCGGCGGCGGTGGCGGAGGGCCGCCGGTGCCGCCGCCGGGCCCGGCCTTGGCCGTGCACGCCGAGAGCGGCGTCCTGACGGCGCCGAGGGCCTTGGACCGCGAGGTGGACGGCGCCAGCCTCACGGTCGCCGTGGTGGCCCGGGACATGGCGGGGGGCGTGGCTGGGGGCGTGGCTGGGGGCGTGGCTGGGGGCGGGGCTGGGGGCGGGGCCTCGCCCCGGTCGGCCACGGCGCTCATCACCGTCCACGTGCTCGACGTCAACGACAACGCCCCCACCATCGTGGTGAGGGGAGGGGGGAGGGGGGGGCGGAGCCAGGATGTCACTCCGGGGTGACATTCAACCAAAGTTGACTTCAAGAACGAGTTAGAGAGTCAGGCTGTTGAACCAGACACCACGCTCTGACAATGCGGTTGCACACAGTCCGCCAGACCGAGTGTCGTACACTTACACAGAATGTCACCCCTGTCACCCCCCCCCCCCCACTGGCTCCGCCCCTGGTGGTGGCGGGGGGGGTGGTGAGACAGGGGAGGATCCACGTTCGCTCTGGTGAAGTGTCCAAGAAGGTCCGGTTTCGACTTTAAAGTGTCTCATCAGCAGCATCATCAGCATCATCATCATCAGCATCATCTTCAGCATCATTATCAACATCAACATCAGCATCATCATCAACATCATCATCATCAACATCATCATCATCAACATCATCATCAGCATCATCAGCATCATCATCAGCATCATCAGCATCATCATCAGCAGCGTTGGGGCGCTGGTGAAGTGCTCAGACTGAGCTTCAACGCCGGAACCTCCAGCGAGTTTAACACGTAGCAGGCTTTCGCGACCAATATTATTCATAATAAAGGTTTTTTGGGTTAGATCGCGTTATTTATAAATGTGTCGTAACCCTCCACCACCCGACACGGCCAATCAGCAAAAAAAGTGTCACGTTGACAAAAGACAAAAATAGTTCACTACTTTAGCCCACCGGTGTGTTGAAGAGTGAATCCACAACATTTACAGTTTGAGTACGACGTTTCGCTGGTAATTACATCCAGCATCATCAGGCAATTCGCCAGAATGGTAAAGCTTCCTCTAGTAAATTTCTAGAGGAAAGTTCCTCTAGTAAATTTCTAATTTTATTATCATAATCGGATCGTGACATCACTACAGTAGTGCGGCCTTTATCAGCTGCTAGGATTTCGATATCCTTATTTACACGCATTTACCTACATTAAAATTAAACGAGATCCAACTAATACTTTAGAACGTAAGACCACTGCAATAATTGCAAATTCATTAATCCCTAAAAATGAGCAATACCAAATTAAGCCAAGGGCCTCAAAACCACCTAGACTCTGTGGGCTACCAAAGATTCATAAAATCGGCATCCGATTACGACCGATAGTCAGTACAATTGGCTCTGCCACATATCAATTAGCAAAATATATAACCAAACAAATACAGCCCTACATCGGTAGGACATCTTCATTCATAACAAATTCAGAACATCTTGTGAATGTGATTAGAGATATTAAACTTACTCCTGATGATATTCTGGTAAGTTTTGATGTGATTTCTCTATTCACTAAGGTTCCAGTGAACGAATCGCTTAAATTACTTGATACACTAGTTTAGAATACCGGTTTACCAAAAGATATTCCGAAACTTGCTGGCCATTGTTTAAATAACACTTACTTCTTATGGAGAGGGGATTTCTTTAAACAAAAGGAAGGAGCAGCAATGGGCTCTCCTTTATCCCCTGCTATAGCAAATTTGTACATGGAAAACTTTGAAATAAGAGCACTTGCCTCGAGCACATTAAAACCATCCTTTTGGTTTAGATATGTGGATGACACTTTGGTTGTCTGGCCACATGGTAAAGATACACTTAATGATTTTCTAAATCATCTCAATGCACAAAACCCGGCCATCCAGTTCACCATGGAAATGGAGGTGAATAACACACTCCCATTCCTAGATATTTTGCTTGGACATGGCCTAAATGGTAAAATAACACACGTTTACAGAAAGCAAACGCACACTGATGCCTAGCTGAATGCAGAATCACTTCCTCATCATCCAGCTCAGAAATCCTCTCTTGTCAAGACGCTCATACATCGGGCTAAACAGTGTCAGATGGTGAGAGTCTAGTGAGAGAGATTAAACACGTTAAAGACACACTACGACAGAATGGCTACAATAATGCTAAAATTAGCAGAGCACTGAATGCCAAATCACGATCGCAAAGCAATACTGCTGAAAGCGATCAGATTGTTAAAACAACAAAAATTCCATATATCTCAGGAGTAACTGACAAATTAGCCCGTGTTTTGCAAAAGCAAAACATTACAATAAGATTTGGTACAGTACACAAAATTCAAAAACTAGTATCTTGCACTAAAGACGCATTACCTAAATTATCAACAGAAGGTGTATATCGGATTTATTTTTTATGTGGCAGATGCTATATTGGACAGACGGGATGTAACATCAGCGTAAGACTAAAAGAACATCAGAGAAATATTAAATTATCTCAAACACAACTGTCGGCAGTGGCAGAACATGCTTGTCAACAAGGACACTCAATTGATTTGGACAACATTGCAGTGTTGTGTAAAACGAATTATTACTGGCAAAGACTAATTAAAGAATCCATTGAAATTGAGAGGAATAAGACTAACTTTAATCGCTCTGACAGCTACAGGCTTAGTGCGGCCTGGAAGCGTATTATTAAATAATACACATTACATTTTGATTTAAAGCTTTCGTGACTGCAGTAATTCATGTTCTTGGCCCTTTCGGTGGAGTCGCGTTTGAGGGAAGCAATAAAATAATAGAATAGATATGTTTGTTGTTTTGTTGTTTCCCTTCAGCGTGGCTTTGCCGAGGGAGCTAAGAATATGAATGCATATTACAATTCCTTATAGGGGAAACACATACTAATTAACGGATTACTAACATAGCATATAATCACTAACACACATTACAACTAATTACTAATCTACAACTCATTACTAATTATAACCAATGACTGATTACTAATCGATTATATAATTACAATACCCCCCCCCCCCTCCGCCTCTAATCACTGCACCTGATATGAGTTAAATGATGACGTCACCCTGCTGCTCTATATAAAAACCGGGAGCAAGCGAGGGCTTTACCATTCTGGCGAATTGCCCGATGATGCTGGACGTATTTACCAGCGAAACGTCGTGCTACTCAAACTGTAAATGTTGTGGATCCACTCTTCAACACACCGGTGGGCTAAAGTAGTGAACTATTTTTGTCTTTTGTCAACGTGACATTGTTTTTTTGCTGATTGGCCGTGTCGGGTGGTGGAGGCTTACGACAACATTTATAAACAACGCGATCTAACCCCAAAAACCTTTATTATGAACCTCCACGGACGCGACGCAGAATGTTAATCTCCATCTGTATATAAAAGGCTCATTTGTGATTGTGTGTGCCTCTGTTCAAAATTTTTAGCGTACTTCCCGACATGCAACAAACTTGAAATTTGCCATGTGGGTAGCTTCCAGACTGTACGCCATGCAACAATTGTAAAAATAGACTTTGTATGTTTGTATGTACGCGCAAATAATGCATGGATGTGTTTTTCGCACGGCAAGCGAGCTGTGACGTCACATCCGTCACGTGACCCCGTGTGCCGAAGCGTCACGGGGCGCGCCTGCTGCAACACAACGTGGTGCAGGTCCAAGGCGTTCTTCACGCAGCATTTGCTTTTATTATTTGAGTCGTTTGCTGCGCTACGCAGCCTGCAAAGTGCGCGCGCCTGCAGCAGCAGGCGCGTGTACGTGTGTGTGTGCGTGTGTGTGTGTACCTGTGGACTCACGTGTGTGTGTGTGTGTGTACCTGTGGACTCACGTGTGTGTGTGTGTACCTGTGGACTCACGTGTGTGTGTGTACCTGTGGACTCACGTGTGTGTGTGTACCTGTGGACTCACGTGTGTGTGTGTGTGTGTACCTGTGGACTCACGTGTGTGTGTGTACCTGTGGACTCACGTGTGTGTGTGTGTGTACCTGTGGACTCACGTGTGTGTGTGTGTGTACCTGTGGACTCACGTGTGTGTGTGTACCTGTGGACGCACGTGTGTGTGTGTACCTGTGGACTCACGTGTGTGTGTGTGTACCTGTGGACTCACGTGTGTGTGTGTACCTGTGGACCCGCGTGTGTGTGTGTGTACCTGTGGACGCGCGTGTGTGTGTGTGTGTACCTGTGGACGCACGTGTGTGTGTGTACCTGTGGACTCACGCGTGTGTGTGTGTACCTGTGGACTCACGTGTGTGTGTGTACCTGTGGACCCGCGTGTGTGTGTACCTGTGGACGCACGTGTGTGTGTGTGTACCTGTGGACCCGTGTGTGTGTGTGTACCTGTGGACTCACGTGTGTGTGTGTACCTGTGGACCCGCGTGTGTGTGTACGCGTGTGTGTGTGTACCTGTGGACCCGTGTGTGTGTGTGCGTGTGTGTGTGTACCTGTGGACACGTGTGTGTGTGTGGTGGGAGTGTACCTGTGGACTCACCTGTGTGTGTGTGTACCTGTGGACCCGTGTGTGTGTGTGTGGTGGGAGTGTGTGTGTGTGTGTGTACCTGTGTGTGTGTGTGTGGTGGGAGTGTGTGTGTGTGTGTACCTGTGTGTGTGTGTGTGGTGGGAGTGTGTGTGTGTGTGTGTACCTGTGTGTGTGTGTGTGGTGGGAGTGTGTGTGTGTACCTGTGTGTGTGTGTGTGGTGGGAGTGTGTGTGTGTGTGGACCCGTGTGTGTGTGTGTGGTGGGAGTGTGTGTGTGTGTGTGGACACGTGTGTGTGTGTGTGTGTGGTGGGAGTGTGTGTGTGTGTACCTGTGTGTGTGTGTGGTGGGAGTGTGTGTGTGTGTACCTGTGTGTGTGTGTGTGGTGGGAGTGTGTGTGTGTGTACCTGTGTGTGTGTGTGGTGGGAGTGTGTGTGTGTGTACCTGTGTGTGTGTGTGTGTGTGGTGGGAGTGTGTGTGTGTGTGTGGTGGGAGTGTGTGTGTGTGTACCTGTGTGTGTGTGTGTGGTGGGAGTGTGTGTGTGTGTGTGTACCTGTGTGTGTGTGTGTGGTGGGAGTGTGTGTGTGTGTACCTGTGTGTGTGTGTGTGGTGGGAGTGTGTGTGTGTGTGTGTGGTGGGAGTGTGTGTGTGTGTGTACCTGTGTGTGTGTGTGGTGGGAGTGTGTGTGTGTGTACCCGTGTGTGTGTGTGTGGTGGGAGTGTGTGTGTGTGTGTACCTGTGTGTGTGGTGGGAGTGTGTGTGTGTGTGTACGTGTGTGTGTGTGGTGGGAGTGTGTGTGTGTGTGTACCTGTGTGTGTGTTGGGAGTGTGTGTGTGTGTGTACCTGTGTGTGTGTGTGGTGTGTGTGTGTGTGTGTACCTGTGTGTGTGTGTGTGGTGTGTGTGTGTGTACGTGTGTGTGTGTGTGTGGTGGGAGTGTGTGTGTGTGTGTGGTGGGAGTGTGTGTGTGTGTACCTGTGTGTGTGTGTGTGTGTGGTGGGAGTGTGTGTGTGTGTGTGTACCTGTGTGTGTGTGTGTGGTGGGAGTGTGTGTGTGTGTACCTGTGTGTGTGTGTGTGGTGGGAGTGTGTGTGTGTGTGTGTGTGGTGGGAGTGTGTGTGTGTGTGTACCTGTGTGTGTGTGTGGTGGGAGTGTGTGTGTGTGTACCCGTGTGTGTGTGTGTGGTGGGAGTGTGTGTGTGTGTGTACCTGTGTGTGTGGTGGGAGTGTGTGTGTGTGTGTACGTGTGTGTGTGTGGTGGGAGTGTGTGTGTGTGTGTACCTGTGTGTGTGTTGGGAGTGTGTGTGTGTGTGTACCTGTGTGTGTGTGTGGTGGGAGTGTGTGTGTGTGTGTGGTGGGAGTGTGTGTGTGTGTACCTGTGTGTGTGTGTGTGTGTGGTGGGAGTGTGTGTGTGTGTGTGTACCTGTGTGTGTGTGTGTGGTGGGAGTGTGTGTGTGTGTACCTGTGTGTGTGTGTGTGGTGGGAGTGTGTGTGTGTGTGTGTGTGGTGGGAGTGTGTGTGTGTGTGTACCTGTGTGTGTGTGTGGTGGGAGTGTGTGTGTGTGTACCCGTGTGTGTGTGTGTGGTGGGAGTGTGTGTGTGTGTGTACCTGTGTGTGTGGTGGGAGTGTGTGTGTGTGTGTACGTGTGTGTGTGTGGTGGGAGTGTGTGTGTGTGTGTACCTGTGTGTGTGTTGGGAGTGTGTGTGTGTGTGTACCTGTGTGTGTGTGTGGTGTGTGTGTGTGTGTGTACCTGTGTGTGTGTGTGTGGTGTGTGTGTGTGTACCTGTGTGTGTGTGTGTGTGGTGGGAGTGTGTGTGTGTGTGGTGGGAGTGTAGCTGTCAGCGCTACGCCGCGCTATGAACCCGGCGGAGCCCCGGGTTCGATTCCCGCTCACGGCCACCGCCACCGCCGGTGACGATTATTTACCCCGGTCCTGGGCCTCCCCTGGGTCGACTCAGCCTCAAACGAGTAGCTGGTGTGGCGGTGTGTGAACATCGCCCACTGGGGAGACAAAGTCGGCCGAGAGTGGTGAATCCAAGTGAATAATAAAATAATCTCGCCCCCCACTCGCCCCCCCCCTCACCCCCCCCTCACCCCCCCCTCACCCCCCCCTCACCCCCCCCCCTCACCCCCCCCCCCCCCAGGATCCCCCTCCACCGCTGCTGCTCTCTGTGGGTGAGAATCTCCCCGCGGACTCGCTGGTGGCGACGCTGACGGCCGCCGACCCGGACGAGGGCCCCAACGGCCTCGTCTCATTCCACCTCCTCCGCCACCACCTCCGCCACCACCGCCTCCACCGCCTCCACCGCCTCGTCACGCCGGGGGAGGGCCGGGGTGGTGGAGGGAGGACGACACGGAGGGCGGAGGCTCAAGCGTCGCGACGCGGTGGCGGTGATGGGTGCGATGGGGGTGGCGGTGACGACGGCGATGACGACGATGATGATGATGATGATGATGTCCCCTTCGTCATCGACCCTGGCAGCGGCGAGGTGAGGACGACGAGGGTGCTGGACCGAGAGCAGAGGGACACCTACAGCTTCCAGGTGATGGCGGTGGTGGTGGTGGTGGGGGTGGTGGTGATGGTGGTGGTGGTGGGGGTTGTGGTGGTGGTGGTGGTGATGATGGAGTTGGTGGTGGTGGTGATGGAGTTGGTGGTGGTGCTGATATGGGTGATGGTGGTGATGGTGGTGGTAGTAGTGGTGGTGGTGATGGAGTTGGTGGTGGTGGTGGAGTTGGTGGTGGTAGTGGTGATGGAGTTGGTGGTGGTGATGGAGTTGGTGGTGATGGTGGTGGTGGTGGTGATGGAGTTGGTGGTGGTGCTGATATGGGTGATGGTGGTGGTGGTGGAGTTGGTGATGAAGTTGGTGATGGAGTTGGTGGAGTTGGTGGTGGTGGTGGTGGAGTTGGTGGTGGAGTTGGTGATGAAGTTGGTGGTGGAGTTGGTGGAGTTGGTGGTGGTGGTGCTGCTGCTGACCACCCACCGACTCCCCACCACCACCACCACCGCCGCTCCTCCACTCCAGCGCCCTGCGTGCGCGGTCGGAGGCTTCACGAGCGGCGGCCACCGTTTGTCTTCGCCAGGTGGAGGCGAGGGACCGCGGCTCCCCGCCCCGATGCTCCCGCGCGAGGGCCACGGTGCGGGTGGCCGACTCCAACGACCACGCGCCCAGCCTGAGCCTCCTGCTGACGCACGGCCACCACCCCCCGGCGTTCCTGCCGCTCTTCAGCGCCGCAGGGACCCACGTGGCGCACGTGAGCAGTGCCTCTACCACCACCGCTACCACCACCGCCGCTACCGCCACCGCCACCACCGCCGCCACCACCACCACCGCCACCGCAACCACCGCCAACACCGCCACCACCGCCACCACCACTGCCACCACCACCGCCACCACCGCTATCACCGCCACCACCACCGCCGCCACCAACACGAATGCCACCACTACCGTCACCCCTGCGATCTCGCTCGCTCAATCAGTCATTCGCTCTCTCGCTCAATCAATCAATCACTCGCTCTCTCGCTCACTCAATCAATCACTCACTCTCTTGCTCAATCAATCAATCACTCTCTCGCTCACTCAGTCAATCACTCGCTCACTCAATCACTCGCTCTCTCGCTCAATCAATCACTCACTCTCTTGCTCACTCAGTCAATCACTCACTCTCTTGCTCACTCAGTCAATCACTCACTCTCTCGCTCACTCAGTCAATCACTCACTCTCTCGCTCACTCAGTCAATCACTCACTCTCTCGCTCAATCAATCACTCACTCTCTTGCTCACTCAATCACTCGCTCTCTCGCTCAATCAATCAATCACTCACTCTCTTGCTCAATCAATCAATCACTCACTCTCTCGCTCAATCAATCACTCACTCTCTTGCTCACTCAATCACTCGCTCTCTCGCTCAATCAATCAATCACTCACTCTCTTGCTCAATCAATCAATCACTCACTCTCTCGCTCAATCAATCAATCACTCACTCTCTTGCTCAATCAATCAATCAATCACTCACTCTCTTGCTCACTCAGTCAATCACTCACTCTCTCGCTCACTCAGTCAATCACTCTCTTGCTCACTCAATCAATCACTCACTCTCTTGCTCAATCAATCAATCACTCACTCACTTGCTCACTTAATCAATCACTCACTCTCTCGCTCACTCAGTCAATCACTCACTCACTCTCTCGCTCACTCAGTCAATCACTCACTCTCTTGCTCACTCAATCAATCACTCACTCTCTCGCTCAGTCAACTACTCGCTCTCTTGCTCACTCACTCTCTCACTCGCTGGCTTGCAACTCTCCCTTTCTCCCTCCTCCCCTCCCTCCACTCCGCTCCCTCCGCTCCCTCCCCTCCATCCCCTCCCTACCCCTTCCCCCCCCCCCTCCTCCCCCCATGCACCCCCACCGCCGTTCACGTCGCCCGCAGCTCGTGGCGTGGGATCCCGACGAGGGCCTCAACGGCACGGTCCGGCTCCACGTCGAGGCCCGGAGCGACCCGACCTCCCTCTTCACCCTCGAGGAGGTCGCGGCCGCCGAGGCCGGCGGCCAGGAACCCAACGACGACGCCGACGCTGCCGCCGCCGCCGCCGAGGCGCGGAACGCGACGGCGGTCAGGGCCAGGCTGGCGCTGGCCCGGCGCGTCACCCCGGCCCACCGGGGGCTGCACCGCGTGCTCGTGGTCGCCAGCGATCTCGCCCCGAGCCCGCTGACGACCACGGTGGCCGTCTACGTCCTCGTCAACGCCACGCGCGGCGAGGACGGCGAAGTGCAGCGCCTGCTGGCGCAGGTAGGGGGGGGCGGCGGTGGTTGGGGTGGTGGTGGTGGTGGTGATGGTAGTGGTGGTGTTGTTAGTGGTGTTAGTGGTGGTGTTAGTGGTGGTGGTGGTGGTGGTGTTAGTGGTGGTGGTGGTGTTAGTGGGAGTGGTGGTGGTGTTAGTGGTGGTGGTGGTGGTGGTGTTAGTAGTGGTGGTGTTAGTGGTGGTGGTGTTAGTGATGGTGGTGTTAGTGGTGGTGTTGTTAGTGGTGTTAGTGGTGGTGGTGGTGGTGTTAGTGGTGGTGTTAGTGGTGGTGTTAGTGGTGGTGGTGATGGTGGTGTTAGTGGGAGTGGTGGTGGTGGTGGTGGTGTTAGTGGTGGTGGTGGTAGTAGTGGTGGTGGTAGTAGTGGTGGTGGTGGTGGTGTTAGTGGGAGTTGTGGTGGTGATGGTGGTGGTGTTAGTGGTGGTGTTAGTGGTGGTGGTGGTGTTAGTGGGGGTGGTGTTAGTAGTGGTGGTGTTAGTGGTGGTGGTGTTAGTGATGGTGGTGTTAGTGGTGGTGTTGTTAGTGGTGTTAGTGGTGGTGGTGGTGGTGTTAGTGGTGGTGTTAGTGGTGGTGTTAGTGGTGGTGGTGATGGTGGTGTTAGTGGGAGTGGTGGTGGTGGTGGTGGTGTTAGTGGTGGTGGTGGTAGTAGTGGTGGTGGTAGTAGTGGTGGTGGTGGTGGTGTTAGTGGGAGTTGTGGTGGTGATGGTGGTGGTGTTAGTGGTGGTGTTAGTGGTGGTGGTGGTGTTAGTGGGGGTGGTGTTAGTAGTGGTGGTGTTAGTGGTGGTGGTGGTGGTGATGGTGGTGGTGGTGATGGTGGTGGTGTTAGTGGTGGTTTAAGTAGGGGTGGTGTTAGTGGGGGTGGTGGTGGTGTTAGTTGTGGTGTTAGTAGGGGTGGTGATATTAGTGGGGGTGGTGGTGGTGTTAGTGGGGGTGGTGGTCTTGTTAGTGGGGGTGGTGGTGGTGTTAGTGGTGGTGTTAGTAGGGGTGGTGATATTAGTGGGAGTGGTGGTGGTGGTGTTAGTAGGGGTGGTGATAGTGGGGGTCTGCCCCGTGACCTCCTGCCAGCGGGCGTTCGACACTTCACGCGATCCCAAGCTGCACATGGCCTGGCACAAGCATCGTGGTGACGTGTTCATGGTAGCGATGGGTGTTCAACCAAAACAACCCCTACCTCCCTGGTGGTGCCGGATGGTAACGCTGTGGTGGTTGCGAGCAATCATCTTCTTTTAGGAATAGGTTTCACCCTTTTAACTGGCACAAAAACTGACACCTTTATTCAAGGCATCACGTTTGCAATAACCACAACACAAGCAGTCAAAATGCAAACAAAAAAAGACAACTCTGATAATAATATGCACTGTCCTTGAATTTGATTGGTCCACACCCGAGACAGCTTTTCTTAGAGCCTAGTCTCCATTGGTGTTGGACCAGAAGACGCCAAAAGGCGTACAACTCAAAAACAGCGCACTATCAGAGTATTGAGGGCTCGGGGTGAGCATTTACATTATGAGACCTCCTTTGCCAGAAACAAGATATAGGAATAGGTTTTACCCTTTTAACTGGCACAAAAACTGGCACCTTTATTCAAGGCATAATGTTTGCAATAACCACAACACAAGCAGTCAAAATGCAAACAAAAAAGACAACTCTGATAATAATATGCACTGTCCTTGAATTTGATTGGTCCACACCCGAGACGGCTTTTCTTAGAGCCTAGTCTCCATTGGTGTTGGAACAGAAGACGCCAGTTAAAAGGGTCAAACCTATTCCTATATCTTGTTTCTGGCAAAGGAGGTCTCATAATGTAAACAATCATCTTCTTCTTCTCGCCGTACGGCGACTGATGTCATCTGCAGAGCAACGACTCCAAATTTCACGTTCAGGTGGTCGAGCCCAGCGTCAGGAGCAGTGGTGCAGCGGTGTAGCAGGATCATCATCACCACCGCTGAGATGTTTCGTTCGCACACGCGCGTGTGTGTGGTGAACTTCTTTTGCATCGTAGGTAGCCAACCGTGGCTAATTGGAGGTGTAGTGTATAGTGTAGTGTATAGTGGTGTAGTGTATAGTGTAGTGTATAGTAGTGTATAGTGCAGTGTATAGTGTAGTGTATAGTAGTGTAGTGTTCTACAGAACATGAAGAACCAGTGGCATCTACATCTGCCGAACGT
This sequence comes from Petromyzon marinus, assembly GCF_048934315.1. NCBI lineage: Eukaryota > Metazoa > Chordata > Hyperoartia > Petromyzontiformes > Petromyzontidae > Petromyzon > Petromyzon marinus. Next base: position 255,078 of record NW_027423687.1, on the reverse strand, counting down.
GAAGAACCAGTGGCATCTACATCTGCAGAACGTGAAGAACCAGTGGCATCTACATCTACAGAACGTGAAGAACCAGTGGCATCTACATCTGCAGAACTTGAAGAACCAGTGGCATCTACATCTGCAGAACTTGAAGAACAAGTGGTATCTACATCTGCCGAACGTGAAGAACCAGTGGCATCTACATCTATAGAACGTGAAGAACCAGTGGCATCTACATCTACAGAACGTGAAGAACCAGTGGCATCTACATCTGCAGAACGTGAAGAACAAGTGGTATCTACATCTGCCGAACGTGAAGAACCAGTGGCATCTACATCTATAGAACGTGAAGAACCAGTGGCATCTACATCTACAGAACGTGAAGAACCAGTGGCATCTACATCTGCCGAACGTGAAGAACCAGTGGCATCTACAGCTACTGAGCGTGAAGAACCAGTGGCATCTACATCTACAGAACATGAAGAACCAGTGGCATCTACATCTGCAGAACTTGAAGAACCAGTGGCATCTACATCTGCCGAACGTGAAGAACCAGTGGCATCTACATCTACAGAACGTGAAGAACCAGTGGCATCTACATCTGCCGAACGTGAAGAACCAGTGATATCTACAGCTACTGAGCGTGAAGAACCAGTGGCATCTACATCTACATAACATGAAGAACCAGTGGCATCTACATCTGCAGAACTTGAAGAACCAGTGGCATCTACATCTGCTGAACGTGAAGAACCAGTGGCATCTACATCTAAAAAATATGAAGAACCAGTGGCATCTACATCTACAGAACGTGAAGAACCAGTGGCATCTACATCTGCAGAACTTGAAGAACCAGTGGCATCTACATCTGCCGAACGTGAAGAACCAGTGGCATCTACATCTGCCGAACATGAAGAACCTGTGGCATCTACATCTGCAGAACGTGAAGAACCAGTGGCATCTACATCTGCAGAACGTGAAGAACCAGTGGCATCTACATCTGCAGAACGTGAAGAACCAGTGGAATCTACATCTACAGAACGTGAAGAACCAGTGGCATCTACATCTACAGAACGTGAAGAACCAGTGGCATCTACATCTGTAGAACATGAAGAACCAGTGGCATCTACATCTGCAGAACGTGAAGAACCAGTAGCATCTACATCTGCCGAACGTGAAGAACCAGTGGCATCTACAGCTACTGAACGTGAAGAACCAGTGGCATCTACATCTACAGAACATGAAGAACCAGTAGCATCTACATCTGCAGAACTTGAAGAACCAGTGGCATCTACATCTGCCGAACGTGAAGAAGCAGTGGCATCTACATCTGCAGAACTTGAAGAACCAGTGGCATCTACAGAACGTGAAGAACCAGTGGCATCGACATCTGTAGAACGTGAAGAACCAGTGGCATCTACATCTGCAGAACTTGAAGAACCAGTGGCATCTACATCTGCCGAACGTGAAGAACCAGTGGCATCTACATCTGCCGAACATGAAGAACCTGTGGCATCTACATCTGCAGAACGTGAAGAACCAGTGGCATCTACATCTACAGAACGTGAAGAACCAGTGGCATCTACATCTGCAGAACGTGAAGAACAAGTGGTATCTACATCTGCCGAACGTGAAGAACCAGTGGCATTTACATCTATAGAACGTGAAGAACCAGTGGCATCTACATCTACAGAACGTGAAGAACCAGTGGCATCTACATCTGCCGAACGTGAAGAACCAGTGGCATCTACAGCTACTGAGCGTGAAGAACCAGTGGCATCTACATCTACAGAACATGAAGAACCAGTGGCATCTACATCTGCAGAACTTGAAGAACCAGTGGCATCTACATCTGCCGAACGTGAAGAACCAGTGGCATCTACATCTACAGAACGTGAAGAACCAGTGGCATCTACATCTGCCGAACGTGAAGAACCAGTGATATCTACAGCTACTGAGCGTGAAGAACCAGTGGCATCTACATCTACATAACATGAAGAACCAGTGGCATCTACATCTGCAGAACTTGAAGAACCAGTGGCATCTACATCTGCTGAACGTGAAGAACCAGTGGCATCTACATCTAAAAAATATGAAGAACCAGTGGCATCTACATCTACAGAACGTGAAGAACCAGTGGCATCTACATCTGCAGAACTTGAAGAACCAGTGGCATCTACATCTGCCGAACGTGAAGAACCAGTGGCATCTACATCTGCCGAACATGAAGAACCTGTGGCATCTACATCTGCAGAACGTGAAGAACCAGTGGCATCTACATCTGCAGAACGTGAAGAACCAGTGGCATCTACATCTGCAGAACGTGAAGAACCAGTGGAATCTACATCTACAGAACGTGAAGAACCAGTGGCATCTACATCTACAGAACGTGAAGAACCAGTGGCATCTACATCTGTAGAACATGAAGAACCAGTGGCATCTACATCTGCCGAACGTGAAGAACCAGTGATATCTACAGCTACTGCGCGTGAAGAACCAGTGGCATCTACATCTACATAACATGAAGAACCAGTGGCATCTACATCTGCAGAACTTGAAGAACCAGTGGCATCTACATCTGCTGAACGTGAAGAACCAGTGGCATCTACATCTAAAAAATATGAAGAACCAGTGGCATCTACATCTACAGAACGTGAAGAACCAGTGGCATCTACATCTGCAGAACTTGAAGAACCAGTGGCATCTACATCTGCCGAACGTGAAGAACCAGTGGCATCTACATCTGCCGAACATGAAGAACCTGTGGCATCTACATCTGCAGAACGTGAAGAACCAGTGGCATCTACATCTGCAGAACGTGAAGAACCAGTGGCATCTACATCTGCAGAACGTGAAGAACCAGTGGAATCTACATCTACAGAACGTGAAGAACCAGTGGCATCTACATCTACAGAACGTGAAGAACCAGTGGCATCTACATCTGTAGAACATGAAGAACCAGTGGCATCTACATCTGCAGAACGTGAAGAACCAGTAGCATCTACATCTGCCGAACGTGAAGAACCAGTGGCATCTACAGCTACTGAACGTGAAGAACCAGTGGCATCTACATCTACAGAACATGAAGAAGCAGTGGCATCTACATCTGCAGAACTTGAAGAACCAGTGGCATCTACAGAACGTGAAGAACCAGTGGCATCGACATCTGTAGAACGTGAAGAACCAGTGGCATCTACATCTGCAGAACTTGAAGAACCAGTGGCATCTACATCTGCCGAACGTGAAGAACCAGTGGCATCTACATCTGCCGAACATGAAGAACCTGTGGCATCTACATCTGCAGAACGTGAAGAACCAGTGGCATCTACATCTGCAGAACGTGAAGAACCAGTGGCATCTACATCTGCAGAACGTGAAGAACCAGTGGAATCTACATCTACAGAACGTGAAGAACCAGTGGCATCTACATCTACAGAACGTGAAGAACCAGTGGCATCTACATCTGTAGAACGTGAAGAACCAGTGGCATCTACATCTGCAGAACGTGAAGAACCAGTGGCATCTACATCTGCAGAACGTGAAGAACCAGTAGCATCTACATCTACAGAACGTGAAGAACCAGTGGCATCTACAGCTACTGAACGTGAAGAACCAGTGGCATCTACATCTACAGAACATGAAGAACCAGTGGCATCTACATCTGCAGAACTTGAAGAACCAGTCTCATCTACATCTGCCGAACGTGAAGAACCAGTGGCATCTACATCTGCAGAACTTGAAGAACCAGTGGCATCTACAGAACGTGAAGAACCAGTGGCATCGACATCTGTAGAACGTGAAGAACCAGTGGCATCTACATCTGCAGAACGTGAAGAACCAGTGGCATCTGCAGAACGTGAAGAACCAGTGACATCTACATCTGCAGAACTTGAAGAACCAGTGGCATCTACATCTGTAGAACGTGAAGAACCAGTGGCATCTACATCTGCCGAACGTGAATAACCAGTGGCATCTACATCTGCAGAACTTGAAGAACCAGTGGCATCTACAGAACGTGAAGAACCAGTGGCATCTATATCTGTAGAACGTGAAGAACCAGTGGCATCTACATCTGTAGAACGTGAAGAACCAGTGGCATCTATATCTAGAGAACGTGAAGAACCAGTGGCATCTACATCTACAGAACGTGATGAACCAGTGGCATCTACAGAACGTGAAGAGTGAGAGAGCGAGTGACTTCCCTGACAAGACGGGGGTGCGGGAGGGTTGGTGGTGGTGGTGGTGATTGTGGTGGCGGCGATGGTAGAGGCACCGCTCACGTGCGCCACGTGGGTCCCGGCGGCGCTGAAGAGCCGCAGGAACGCCGGGGTCGGTGGCCGTGTGTCAGCAGGAGGCTCAGGCTGGGCGCGTGGTCGTTGGAGTTCTCGGCCCGCAACCGTCGCCCTCACGGCGTCCCTCCTCCCTCCCTTGCGGGGATTTGGCTTGAGCCTCGAATATCCGGAAAATATTCCCCCCCGGGGCGTTTAGGTCTTTGAGCAACGCCATGGATGGGGGGGCGGGGGGGGGGGAAACCGGCCAATTCCAATCGGCTGGTCTCTTCTTGTTTCATCGCAGCCATTGCAGCGGCCAAATGGGGGCTCTGGATGGGTGCAAGGGGCTGGTAACGCCTCCACCTTCAGCCTTACTTCCACTCAACCACGTGGGAATTTTTTCTTACTAAGCTTGCGTCGGAGGCCCCGGGGGGGACAGGCGTCTATGACATCTCCTTGCCAAACCCCATTTGGTGGAGCCAGGAAGCAACAAAAAGTAACTGTGGGTGGCCACGTTCAATTGTCGAATTCTCACTGCGGAGGAGAGGCTGCCGTTCCTCTGTCAGGAGCTGGACCGGTACTGCCTGGATCTCTGCAGCATTCAGGGGGTCCGGTGGAACGGCTCTGGCTCCTGCCGCCATGATAGGTGGACAGTCCTCCACTTGGGGCAGGAGACTGCCAAACAACAGGGCGTGGCTGAACAAAAGAGTGGATGACTGATTGGTTGGCTGAGTGAGTGGCTGAGTGGGTGGCCGAGTTCGTTGCCGAGTGAGTGGCTGATTGGGTGGCTGAGTTGGTGGCTGAGTAGGTGGTGACTTAGTTTGTGACGGAGCGGCACGGGCTAGAGAAGAGGTAGTACTGATGGGTGAGTGGGTGGCTGAGTGGGTGGCTGACCAGGTGGCTTAGTGAGTGGCTGAGTGGGTGGTTGAGGGAGTTGGTTGGCTGAGTGAGTTGCTGGGTGGTTGAGGGAGTTGGTTGTCTGAGTGGGTGACTGAGAGGTTGTTTGATTGGGTGATTGAGTGGTGACTGCGTGGGTGACTGAGTGGTTGTCTGAGTGGGTGACTGAGCGGTGACTGAGTGGGTGACTGAGTGGTTGTCTGAGTGGGTGACTGAGCGGTTGTCTGAGTGGGTGACTGAGTGGTTGTCTGAGTGGGTGATTGAGCGGTGACTGCGTGGGTGACTGAGCGGTTGACTGAGTGGGTGACTGAGTGGTTGTCTGAGTGGGTGATTGAGCGGTGACTGCGTGGGTGACTGAGCGGTTGACTGAGTGGGTGACTGAGTGGTGACTGAGTGGGTGACTGAGTGGTGACTGCGTGGGTGACTGAGCGGTTGTCTGAGTGGGTGACTGAGTGCACCCCCCCCCCCGGCCCCATGCCCCCTGTGCCCCCCTACCCCCCCGCCCCTCCCTCCCACAGATCCAGGCACACCCACAAGGCGACCTCATCAGCACCTTCGGGATCCTGGAGGAGCAGCAGGAGGAGGTTGCGGAGCTGAACCGACGGACGGTCACGCTGGCCGTGGCCGGCGGCACCGCCCTGGCGCTGCTGGCGCTGTGCGCAGGGCTGGTCGCCGCTTGCTACCGCCACCGCCTCCACCGCCGCCACCGCCGCAGCGGCAAGCCGGGAGCGGCGGAGGCCCGGCTGGCTGACCGCGGCGGCGGCGGCCGCCAGCGCTGCTGTCACCACCTCCGGGGCGGTGCCGGCGGCGACGGCGACGACGACGACGATGACGACGACGTCGTCGTCCATCATCGTCGTCGTCATCGTCAGCAGCAGCAGCAGCAGCGGCGGATTTGCAGGAGTCTACAGTGCGAGCTGCGGGACCGGCCGGAGTGGTTCCATTTCGGCGGCGACGTCGCCGACGGCGGCGATTTTCGGCGGTCGGGCGCTTCCGTCGGAGCCGACCTAGGGGTGGACGAGGCTTCGGAGGAGGAGGAGGAGTCGGAGGAGGCGAGCGGCGGGTATTTGGAGTGCGGGAACGCCCTGTGGTTCGCCCGGGGCAGCAAGAAGGGCAGCAGCCGGGGGAAGCGGAGGGCAGCGGCGGCATCGGTGACGCGGAGGGGGGAGAGGAGGAGGTGGAGGAGGAGGAGGAGGGGGGAGGGCGGGCGCCAGGAGATTGCGATGGGGACCCTGAAGCGAGAGCTCAGAGACGATGACGACGACGATGATGACAACGACGATGATGACGAGGACGATGATGACGAGGACGCGAAGAGGAGGAGGAGGAGGAGGATGTCGACGACGATGGCTGCCGCTGCGTTGGTGGACGTGGCGGGAGGAGGAGGGGGTCCGGAGCGGGGCGGGGGGGGCCCCCCTGCCCCCCCTTGCCCCATCGGCAGGGCCGGCGGGGGGCGGCTTGGAACTCTGCCCGGCTCGGTGATTGGAGGTGAGCGTGGACAGCCTCTGGCGGGGCTGATGGGGCAAGCGCCGCTAGTGGCGAGCGGCGAGCGAGCGAGCAGGCCACACGAGGGGGGGGGGGGGGGTGGCCAGCGCCACGCCCGGCCGCCTTTGTCTCCCCCAGTGGCGATGTTTTCACGCACCGCGCCGGGCGCTCGTTTCGGGCTGAGTCGACCCGGTGCCGGTTCGGATAATCGCCGTCAATTCCGGCAGGGTCCCGAGTTGGGGAATCGAATTTGGCTCTCTCTCTCTGTCGGCTTCTGAGCCCACCACGGCGCCAACCGCTGTGCCACCAACAACAACAACAACAACCGCCATTCGCCACTGAGTGGCGGTGACGTCACCACGACGCTTCTGCCAGGCCATGTGCACCCTGAGGCCACGTGAAGTGTCGAACGCCCACTGGCAGGAGGTCACGAGGCAGACCCAGGTGCCACGGGTCGACTGACTGAGACGACTGGCTGATGCACCACCTGTGCCCCCTACTGTGCCAACCCGATGTGCTTTAGCCACCCGGCGCTCCGCTCGTTGTTGTGAGCGTCGCTCCTCCGCCCTCCGTTGTTGTTGGAGGGCGACTGCCTCCAACTGCCCAGTAGCGTCCTTCACGAGCCTCCTCCACAGAGGCCGATCTTGACACCGCTGGTACCGGTCGTCGGCAAGTCCACTCAGCTCCACGCCCTCCCGTACCACGTCACTCCATCTCTTCTCTAGTCCCGTGCCGCGCCCGCTTAGCCCCCACGATCCGACCCGAACAAAAGCTGTTTCGGCATGCGGTGGCTGGGCATGCGGGCGACATGACCCAGCCACCGCTCCCCCCACCACCACCACCACCACCACCACATTCATCACAATGCTCTCGACGTTGAACCCGCAGGTCCGGCCGGGGTGGACTGCCCGGCCCGTGCCCTGCTGTACACGGCGCTGACCCCGGCGCTGACCCCGGCGCTGCCCCCGGCGCTGACCCCGGCGCTGACCCCGGCGCTGCCCGCCGCCGCGACGAAGGGCAGCGCCGTGCGGCGGCTCCCGGCGGACAACACCTTCGTGTCCGCGGCGGCGGCGACGGCGGCGGCGGCGGCGGAGGGATACGGGGGCGTGGCTGCGGCTGGCTCCGCCCAACGTGCCGGAAGTAGTCCCGGCCTGAGCCGCGGGGATCTGAGATCGAGCCTCCGTCAGAAGGGGCGACAGGTGAGGAGGGGCGGGGGAGGGGGGGGGGAGGGCGAGGGGGAGTCACGTGGGGGGAGGGGGAGTCACGTGGGGGGAGGGGGAGTGGGGGTCACGTGGGGGGAGGGGGAGTGGGGGTCACGTGTCATGGGGAGTCGCTTGGCCACGTGTCACCCACAAAGACAAAGATCCCCCGTGTAGCCTGTAACAGACTGTTGGGGCAAGTGCTGTTAGCGAGCAGCACCTACAAAGACAAAGATCTCCCGTGTAGCCTATAACAGACTGTAGGGGCAAGTGCTGTTAGCTAGCACATACAAAGACAAAGATCCCCCGTGTAGTCTGTAACAGACTGTTGGGGCAAGTGGTGTTAGTGAGCAGCACCCACAAAGACAAAGATCCCCCGTGTAGCCTGTAACAGAGTCTTGGGGCAAGTGGTGTTAGTGAGCAGTACCCACAAAGACAAAGATCCCCCGTGTAGCCTGTAACAGACTGTTGGGGCAAGTGCTGTTAGCGAGTAGCACCCACAAAGACAAAGATCCCCCGTGTAGCCTGTAACAGAGTGTTGGGGCAAGTGCTGTTAGCGAGTAGCACCTACAAAGACAAAGATCCCCCGTGTAGCCTGTAACAGACTGTAGGGGCAAGTGCTGTTAGCTACCACATACAAAGACAAAGATCCCCCGTGTAGCCTGTAACAGACTGTTGGGGCAAGTGCTGTTAGCGAGCAGCACCCACAAAGACAAAGATCCCCCGTGTAGCCTGCAACAGACTGTTGGGGCAAGTGCTGTTAGCGAGCAGCACCCACAAAGACAAAGATCCCCCGTGTAGCCTGTAACAGACTGTTGGGGCAAGTGCTGTTAGCGAGCAGCACCTACAAAGACAAAGATCCCCCGTGTAGCCTGTAACAGACTGTTGGGGCAAGTGCTGTTAGCGAGCACTGCTGCGGTACACGAGGGGATGGATAGCCAGCACCCCAAGTGGCGATGTTTACTGCACATCGCACCAGGTACCAATTTGAGGCTAAGTCGACCTAGGGGAGGCCCAGGACCGGTTCAGACAATTGCCATCACTGGTGTTGACCGCCGGGATTCAAACCCGGGTCGATGGGATCGTAGTGCAGTGCTCTAACCACTGCGTCACCGCTCGCCACAAACAACATAGGCCTTGAACGGGTCAATAAAGCAGAGTTGTAGGTCCTGTTAGAATTCCCTGCACCTTTGCTGTAGAAAAAGGATGGAAAATATGGCATCTGTGCAGGACCGCCGTGGCCTTAAACCACAATGGGGCTCCGCAAGCCTCTCCTCAGCGTGCCTGGCGAGGCGATGTTGAATAATCCTTGCCAGGACCTTTCCCGGCACACTGAGGAGTGAGATGCCCCTGTAGTTGTTACAGTCTGTGCGGTCCCCCTTCTTAAAGAGGGGGACCACCAGGGCATCCTTACAATCCTGCGGAACCTGTGCAGTGGTCCTGACTGTCGTTATGATGTCATGTACGGCAGTCTGCATACAAACGCCACCTTCCCTCAGCATTTCGCTTGGGAGATCATCTCTACCCGCTGCCTTTCCTGGTCTCAGACTCCAGATTGCCTTCAGTACTTCCTCAACAGATGGCACCTCAGCCAGCCACTCACAGGGGGTGACTTCTTACTATATTTGAGGCATCGCAGCCTCAGCAGGGTCATCCCCACTTTGCCCCGTGATGTTTTCCGGGTTGAGAGATTTCCCCTCCCCCCAAGACCACATAGGAATGCTCAACAAATCTGCAAACCTGTTCCTGGTGGTCGGAGATTGGTTCACCTTTCTACGAATGGTGATAGGTGTGGCACTGCACATTACTTTTTTGATGGAATGAAAGAGTGATTTGTGATCGCGAGCTACTGAGGGGGACTCCACCTCAGCAACCCGCGACCACCACTCATCCTTGCAGCGCCGCACGGCTCTCCGAACCTCTGAGCGAAGGCTGCGGTAAGCCTCCTCATTCTCTGACGTGGGATGCTGTAGACGGTGGGAGTGGACCTGTCGCTATTTCTCAGCCAGCCGGAACACCTCCTCCGTCATCCAGGGTCTCTGCGGAGGCTTACACCGTGTACCCAAAGCAGCCATTGCAGCTAAATTAGCCACAGTCCTAAACTTCGCCCATTCCCCTCGGCATAAGGAGGAGGGGGAGGGGGGACGATGCCAACCCCAGCTGTATGTGAAGATGACATTCTGGCTTGCAACTTTCATCAGCTAGCTGGGACCAGGCTACTGTGGGTTTGAATGGTATCCTAGAAAAACACCCACCACTGGAGAGGAAAAATTGTAGGCACATCTTACAAATGACAAGTCAGTGGGCAGATCAGCTCCACCGTAGGTCCTGGTGTCAAGGACATGGGCCAGCATCCACCGTTCCATCACTATGTAGTCCAGCAGACGTTCTTGCTTGGACCCAGCGTGCATACATGATGCTGTGTGGATGTCCTGATATCAGAACAGCGTGTTGGTAATTACAAGCCCATGGGCAGCACAGAAGTCTAGCGGCCTCCTACCGTTGTTATTAAGCTGATCTGGCCCATGCCCTCCAATCACTCCAGACCAGGTGCCAGCATCATGACCAACTCGGGCATTAAAGTCACCCAATAAGATGACTCTATCCCGAGGGGCCACTTTAGCCAGCACCTGTGACGGGAGGTCATAGAAGCCATCTGACTCATCAGCCTTGCCTGCATCCCTCCACGACCACCACTCCTCGCCTCCGGTTGATTGGAAGGTAAGCCCTAAGTAGCCTGGGGCTTACAGCTTCCCACACCTCACCACCACGCTCCCACGCCCCCTTCATTATTTTGTTCAGAAGAAGAGCCACTTCCTGTTGTTTAGCAATCTCCTGCCCCGAGTAGAGGACTCCCCACCCCTCATGGTCACTGGAGCAAGATCCGGTACACCGGACATCTTGAATGCCACAGAGTTCCAGGCGGTACCGGTCTAGCTCCTGACATAGGAGTGACAGCCTCTCCTCCGCAGTGAGCGTTCCACATGGCCACTCGCAGTGGCTTTTTGCTGTTTCTGGAGGAACCCCGAGGGTAGAGATTCAGTCTCCTGGCTCTGCCAAATGGGGTTTGGCCAGGAGACATCATAGATGCCTGTCCCTCCCGGGGCCTCTGGCACAAGTCTTTGTTAGATTTTTTTTCCACGTAGTTGAGTGGTAGTTAGGTTGGAGGTGTTACCAGTCCCTCGCACCCGTCCAGAGCCCCTTTTCGCCGCTGCGGTGGCTGCAAACGCCATGAGGGGAATGGCAAATCTAAATTGGCCCTCCCCCCTTGGCACAGCTCACCACGGCGTTCCCGAGGAGGTAGGGGGTTCGTTTTGCTCCACACACACAGATACACACGTGCACACACATACACACACACATACACACACACACGTGTACACACAATCTCATACATACACATGGCTTGTGTCATCAGCCACAGAGGCTCGTTTATAATCTTACATCACCACCACAACCTTCGCATCAGCACACACGACTCACACGTCATTCCCAGTGACACCATAAACACCATCACCACCATCATCACTACCATCAACACCACCATCAACACCACCATCAACCAGTGGCCTCTACATCTGCAGAACATGAAGAATCAGTGGCATCTACATCTGCAGAACGTGAAGAACCAGTGGCATCTACATCTGTAGAACGTGAAGAACCAGTGGCATCTACATCTGCAGAACGTGAAGAACCAGTGGCATCTAAATCTACAGTACGTGAAGAACCAGTGGCATCTACATCTACAGAACGTGAAGAACCAGTGGCATCTACATCTGTAGAACGTGAAGAACCAGTGGCATCTACATCTACAGAACATGAAGAACCAGTGGCATCTACATCTACTGGAGATTCTACATCTTTTACTGCCAATCCCCGTGTTTAGTGTGCACACCTTTCTCCGTGGTTTGTAATGGACAGGGAGTGAAGTTGGGACTAACGAACACCTCGACTTACGAACACAGACCTCTGGAACCTCACTCGTTCGTAATTAGAGGAGTCCTTGCTTTGAGCTGCATATACTGGGACGTGTTATTGTCCGCTCATTTAATTCGAGAACACATTCTCCCGCGGAGGGAGCTGGTAGGAACGTTGGGTTGCTCGGTCAATGGCCAGGGTCAACAACGCGGCACCACGTGGTGGTGTATTCCGCAAATATGCCCGACTGTGAGGGGCGGGCACAAGCCGGCGTGAGTAGGTTAAACGTTGAGTTTTATAAGGGCACCACGGGGTGACCAGCCCCTCAACACCCAGCCCCACCCCTCCCATTTTTGGATGCACGACGAGCGGACAGACACAATAATCCCCTGTGGGCTGATTGTGTAACCATGAGGTTCCTACCAGTAAAATAGCGGCCTCTAGCGGCTGCGGGAGTCACGTAGAGTGGACTTTGGCCTACTCTTCCACCCCGGTCAGGGTGCGATCTAAGTTAATGAGCTTCTCATTTCCATATTTTTTTGCATCCGAATTGTGTCTAATTTGCATAATCTCTGTCCGTATCGACCGCAGACCCCACTCCAGGTACGATTCGCCGACGATGACCCCGACTCGGATGACCCCCCGTTGGGCGAGAGCCTCGGCCAATCGGAGCGCAGCCCGAGCCGCTGTGCCACGCCCTCGATCGAGCGGGCCAATCAGAAGACGCCCCTGCCCCTGCCGCCTCGGAGCCCCGCCTCCAGCCCCGCCCATTCGTATGACATGGCCAATCAGAGAACGCCTACCTTTCCTAGTTCTGCCCCCAGCCCAACCCATATCTACGACCGGGCCAATCAGAGGACGCCTAGTTTCCCCAGCCCCGCCCCCAGCCCTGTCCATCCGTACCCCCGGACCAATCAGAGAACGCTCTCATTTTCGAGCCCCGCCCATCTATACGACAGGGCCAATCAGAGGACGCCTACCTTCCCTAGTCCCGCACCTAGCCCCGCCCACCCGCAGAACCGGGCCAATCAGAGGACGCCACCTCATCGAAGTCCCGCTGCCAGCCCTGCCCATTTGTACGACCGGGCCAATCAGAGGACGCCCACGTTCCCTAGCCCCGCTCCTAGCCCTGCTCACACGCAGAACAGGGCCAATCAAAAGACACCACCACCCCGGAGCCCCGCCCACCTGAGAAGCAGAGCCAATCAGAAGACGCCCTCGTTCAATAACTCCACCCACCATACTTCACCAAGGGCCAATCAGAATCCAGAACTTATCCATGCTTACCGCTACACACCGGATCAGCAGGATGAGCCAATGGCGTTCGAGTTTCTTGAAAACGGTGAGTTCTGATTGGTTAACTGCAGAGATGGGGGGGGGGAGAGAGAGATGGGGGGGGGGGGAGAGATGGTAGGGTGGGTGGTAGAGTGAGTGGTAGGGTGAGTGGTAGGGTGAGTGAGTGGTAGGGTGGGTGGTAGGGTGAGTGGTAGGGTGAGTGGTAGGGTAAGTGATTAGTGGTAGGGTGAGTGGTAGAGTGAGTGGTAGGGTGAGTGGTAGGGTGAGTGAGTGGTAGGGTGAGTGAGTGGTAGAGTGAGTGGTAGGGTGAGTGAGTGGTAGAGTGAGTGGTAGGTTGAGTAGTAGGGTCAGTGAGTGGTAGAGTGAGTGGTAGGGTGAGTGAGTGGTAGGGTGGGTGGTAGAGTGAGTGGTAGGGTGAGTGGTAGGGTGAGTGAGTGGTAGGGTGAGTGAGTGGTAGAGTGAGTGGTAGGGTGAGTGGTAGTGTGAGTGGTAGTGTGAGTGGTAGGGTGAGTGGTAGGGTGAGTGAGTGGAAGGGTGAGTGGTAGGGTGAGTGAGTGGTAGGGTGAGTGAGTGGTAAGGTGAGTGAGTGGTAGAGTGAGTGGTAGGGTGAGTGAGTGGTAGGGTGAGTGAGTAGTAGTTGGGTGAGTGGTAGGGTGAGTGAGTAGTGGTAGGGTGAGTGGTAGAGTGAGTGGTAGGGTGAGTGAGTGGTAGGGTGAGTGAGTGAGTGGTAGAGTGAGTGGTAGGGTGAGTGGTAGGGTGAGTGAGTGGTAGGGTGAGTGGTAGGGTGAGTGAGTGGTGGTAGGGTGAGTGAGTGGTAGGGTGAGTGAGTGGTAGGGTGAGTGAGTGGTGGTAGGGTGAGTGGTAGGGTGAGTGAGTGGTAGGGCGAGTGAGTGGTAGGGTGAGTGAGTGGTAGGGTGAGTGAGTGGTAGGGTGAGTGAGTGGTAGGGTGAGTGAGTGGTACGGTGAGTGAGTGGTAGGGTGAGTAGTAGGGTGAGTGAGTGGTAGGGTGAGTGGTAGGGTGAGTGAGTGGTAGGGTGAGTGAGTGGTAGGGTGAGTGAGTGGTAGAGTGAGTGAGTGGTAGGGTGAGTGGTAGAGTGAGTGGTAGGGTGAGTGGTAGGGTGAGTGGGTGAGTGAGTGAGTGGTAGGGTGAGTGGTAGGGTGAGTGAGTGGTAGGGTGAGTGAGTGGTAGGGTGAGTGAGTGGTAGGGTGAGTGAGTGGTACGGTGAGTGAGTGGTAGGGTGAGTAGTAGGGTGAGTGAGTGGTAGGGTGAGTGGTAGGGTGAGTGAGTGGTAGGGTGAGTGAGTGGTAGGGTGAGTGAGTGGTAGAGTGAGTGAGTGGTAGGGTGAGTGGTAGAGTGAGTGGTAGGGTGAGTGGTAGGGTGAGTGGGTGAGTGAGTGAGTGGTAGGGTGAGTGGTAGGGTGAGTGAGTGGTAGGGTGAGTGAGTGGTAGGGTGAGTGAGTGGTAGGGTGAGTGGTAGGGTGAGTGAGTGGTAGGGTGAGTGGTAGGGTGAGTGAGTGGTAGGGTGAGTGAGTGGTAGGGTGAGTGAGTGAGTGGTAGGGTGAGTGAGTGGTAGGGTGAGTGAGTGGTAGGGTGAGTGAGTGGAAGGGTGAGTGAGTGGAAGGGTGAGTGAGTGGTAGGGTGAGTGAGTGGTAGGGTGAGTGGTAGGGTGAGTGAGTGGTAGGGTGAGTGAGTGGTAGGGTGAGTGAGTGGTAGGGTGAGTGAGTGGTAGGGTGAGTGAGTGGTAGAGTGAGTGGTAGGGTGAGTGGTAGGGTGAGTGGTAGGGTGAGTGAGTGGTAGGGTGAGTGAGTGGTAGGGTGAGTGGTAGGGTGAGTGAGTGGTAGGGTGAGTGAGTGGTAGGGTGAGTGGTAGGGTGAGTGAGTGAGTGGTAGGGTGAGTGGTAGGGTGAGTGAGTGGTAGGGTGAGTGAGTGGTAGGGTGAGTGGTAGGGTGAGTGAGTGAGTGGTAGGGTGAGTGGTAGGGTGAGTGAGTGGTAGGGTGAGTGAGTGGTAGGGTGAGTGAGTGGTAGGGTGAGTGAGTGGTAGGGTGAGTGGTAGGGTGAGTGAGTGGTAGGGTGAGTGAGTGGTAGGGTGAGTGAGTGGTAGGGTGAGTGAGTGGTAGGGTGAGTGGTAGGGTGAGTGGTAGGGTGAGTGAGTGGTAGGGTGAGTGGTAGGGTGAGTGAGTGAGTGGTAGGGTGAGTGGTAGGGTGAGTGAGTGGTAGGGTGAGTGGTAGGGTGAGTGGTAGGGTGAGTGAGTGGTAGGGTGAGTGAGTGGTAGGGTGAGTGGTAGGGTGAGTGAGTGGTAGAGTGAGTGGTAGGGTGAGTGAGTGGTAGAGTGAGTGGTAGGGTGAGTGGTAGGGGGAGTGGTAGGGTGAGTGAGTGGTAGGGTGAGTGAGTGGTAGGGTGAGTGAGTGGTAGGGTGAGTGGTAGGGTGAGTGGTAGGGTGAGTGGTAGGGTGAGTGAGTGAGTGAGTGGTAGGGTGAGTGGTAGGGTGAGTGAGTATTTTGACCCACTCTTGTTTATCAGGATGACAGCTGATTAGCATCGCCCCCCTCCTGCTCGCCCCCCCCTCCCCCCCAGAGGCAATGCCCACAACTCACCTGGGTGACGCTTTCACACAGGAGACACAGGGGCCCTGGGTAGCCTCTGGCACGCCGATGGGGCGAGTGCTGTTTAGGAGCGAGTCTGACCATACTTCACCGCTACGGTCCGCGCGGCTCAGCTCCATGTCTCTCTCCCCACCCTCATCTCTCTCCCCCCCCCCCCCCATCTCTCTCTCCCCCCCCCATCTCTCCCCCCCATCTCTCTCACCCCCCCATCATCCCCCCCCCATCTCTCTCACCCCCATCTCTCTCTCCCCCTCCCCCCATGTCTCCCCCCCCCACCCCCCGTGGCGATGTTGATTGAAATCTTCCTCTCACACCCCCTCACCCCTCCCCCCTTCCTCACCCCTCCCCCCTTCCTCACCCCCTCCCTGACCCCTTCCCCCTCACCCCCTCTTCGTGCTGCTCACGATCATTAAGGACCTTCATGATGGCGAGCGGGCCCGGGTAAAACCACGTGGCCGGGAGTCAGAGCCATTCCCTGTTCACCTTGGGGTGCGACAGGGAAGTCTTCCTCTGGCTCCCACATTATTGAACATCTATTTCTACCACGTGGTTCGTGAAGCCTTCGATGGCTGTACCGGAGGAATTTCCATCTGGTGCAGATACAATGGGAGGCTGATCGATGCCCTGGTGCGGTCAAGAGAGACGGCTCCCTATTGGTCAACCACGTTATGTATGCAGATGATCTGGGAGTCGCCGCTCACTCAGAGGAGGAGTTAGATGATGATGATGATTCTGCTGATGACGATTCTACTGATGATGATTCTGCTGATGATGATTCTACCGATAACGGTCATTCTGCTGATGATTCTGCTGATGATGATTCTACTGATGATTATTCTACTGCTGATGATTCCGCTGATGATTCTGCTAATGACGATTCTACTGATGATGATTCTGCTGATGATGATTCTGCTGATGATGATTCGGCTGATGATGATTCTACTGATGATAATTCCGCTGATGATTATTCTGCTGATGATTATTCTGCTGATGATGATTCTGCTGATGATGATCCTACTGATGATGATCCTACTGATGATGATTCTGCTGATGATGATTCTGCTGATGATTCTACTGATGATGATTCTGCTGATGATTCTGCCGATGATGATTCTGCTGATGATTCTGCTGATGACGATTCTGCTGATGATGATTCCGCTGATCTTATCTTTCCCCACAGCCTCTTATCCCGTTCTCGCCGGCATCCCGCCAGAGTTCCTCACCTCCTCCACCTCCTCCTCCTCCACCACCACCGCCACCACCGCCATCACCTCGTCACCTTCCTCGTCGTATCTGCGACGATCTCCGCTCTCCTCCTCGCCCACCAATGACGACCGGGAGGTCTCGGAGCTCACAGCGAGGGCTGCCCCCTCGCTCCGCTGGACCCCCCCTCACCCCCGCAACCCCCAGCCCCCCGCAAAACCGCCCCCTTACCCACAACCCCCGGCGGCGGCAGCGGCGGCTCCCACAATCCCCTGCGGCAGAGCGGGCACGGCGGCCATCTTGGTACCGGCGGGCTACGTGGCCGGGGTAGCCGGCGGCTTCTCCAGTTCCTCGCTCGTGTGAGGGCCCCCCCCCTGCCCCCCCTGCCCCCCCTTGTCCCCCCCCCTGCCCCCCCCTGCCCCCCCCTGCCCCCCCCCTGTCCCCCCTGCCCCCCTCCACCTTCAAACTCATGGAAGTTTATGGGGTTCCTGTGTAAGTCTGTGACCCTCTGCGGTGTGAGTCTATGGGTTTATTGTGTTGATGAGGCTATGGGGTTCCTGTGTAAGTCTGTGATCCTCTGCGGTGTGAGTCTATGGGTTTATTGTGTTGATGAGGCTATGGGGTTCCTGTGTAAGTCTGTGACCCTCTGTGGTGTGAGTCTATGGGTTTATTGTGTTGATGAGGCTATGGGGTTCCTGTGTAAGTCTGTGAGACT